>NW_013667953.1:7405-18827 GCF_000517525.1 Limulus polyphemus | reverse complement strand
ATGTTAAGATATAAAACTGGTTAATTAATTAATTTTGTTAGTAGTGCTAGGAGTTCATGTTAAGATATAAAACTGGTTAATTAATTAATTTTGTTAGTAGTGCTAGGAGTTCATGTTAAGATATAAAACTGGTTAATTAATTAATTTTGTTAGTAGTGCTAGGAGTTCACGTTGAGATATGAAACTGGTTAATTAATTAATTAATTTTGTTAGTAGTGCTAGGAGTTCATCTAGGAGATTTGTAACAGGTCTTCTGAGCAGCAGTTTTTTTGTTAAAGATAGCCTATAGCAAGATCCTGATATATTATGACAAATTATTCATTTTTCGAAGAAAACCCAGGGCCGTAGGCAGAAATCTATAAAGTAAGGGTGCTACTTTAGGAGAAAATAGTGGTGAAGCCATCCTGGGAGGGTCAGGGGACATCCCCCATCGGAAAAAAAAATTGTTTAATTTTTACAGAAAATGATACATGATAATTGATGGCATCTTATAATGCTTTCAAACCTTTTAAATATGTTTTATACATATGTGGGGGCAGTAGCACTCCCTTCTCTAGATGCACGAATATTTACGATAAAATACTTTCTAAAGCCACTTTTCTTCCTCCAGTATAAACATACAATCTTTCAAATAATGCCAGCTAGGTGATCTTTCAGAACACTTTTTGGACGGCGGGATCGAAACTCGTCCTCGGACATGTTTGCCCTTTCAGCCGTAGGAGCATTATAAATCGACGGTTAATCCCACTATTCGTTGGTGAAGAGTAGTCCAAGAGTTGGCATGGTTAGTGTTGATTAACTGTCTCTAGTCTATCATTTTAAAATTAAGAAAGGCTAGCGCAGATTGCTCTCGAGTAGTTTTGCGCGAAAAATAACAAAATAAATAAATAAACAAGCATTTAGGTTACTTTTCAGATTATATTACTTTTATTTCTAGCTAATGCTTCCATTTTTCAATATTTTTATATGTGATAAATTCACGCGATATTTAATCCAAGAGCTCTCTGCGTTTGTGGATTTTCCTTAAAGAAACTTTGAAATAATAACACCCCACTCGTTCTTTTCGGTCAAGAATAACACCCCACTCGTTCTTTTCGGTCATACCGATATTTTACCCTCTAAATTTCTTAAGTCTGTTATAATAATACCCAGTTTTTGACTGTCCTAAAAATTCGCGCGCACCTTACTATTTAAGTACGCATGCGCACCCACTTCATTTTAACGAATGTAAACAAAAAGCGGTTGTAAATGTACTTTAATAGACACATTTTTTCAAGGTTATCAAAGTTTTTAAAAAGGTCTAACGTCAGGTCGTAGAATAACACAATAAGTTTATATATATATATACATATATTGATTGTATTAAGTACAGTAAAATTTAGCCCTATCTAAACTAGAGCAAAAAAATGTACACAAGTTACGGTGTAAATTTATCTCTGTCAAATGTAGACCGTATTTAATAAGGGCTTAACTAATGTTAGGCCTAAGCCAAGTGAACTTATATTTCGGTGTCTGCGATTAAAATTCTTTAATGTTGTTACGTGTCTACTTCTTTGATAATTTCCCGTAAAAATTCTTTCCGAGAAACTTCAGCGATACAAGTCCTTTCTTAATTAAAACTAGTTTATTCTTTCTCGTTACAAACTTTGTAATACACTTAATTTCAACAGTCACTTTAACTTAGCTATAATTCACAGCGATTCACGCACTTTATTTTCGACTTGACTCGATTATCTGTCTATCTTGCAAATTCTCTATGCCGTCATTTCTCCCCCGGTTTATTTGCCGGGCTTATATATACAAAATTAGAGGGCGCGTAGAAAAGACTAGAGTTGCCAGGAACAGACATGATCCTTCTAGAATCTCATGACGTGTTACTAGAGTCACGTGACTTCCGCTATCGTAACAATATTATTTTAGAAATCCTGTATTTAAAGAAGTACTGTTGTAATACTAATTTGGTCGTAAATATTTTGCTAGTTTATATCTAGGACTTTATGAAGGTTGTTAAATATGTACTGCTGTTTTTGCATTTCTTTTATGAATCAATAGAAACCTCATTTTGAATCGGTGTAGTACACACTTATGAATAGCTTTTCTCGGAAAACTCGGTAATTCAATCCAGGTCTGGATCTATCGTGTGAACTGAGGCTGTGGTATATCAAGAAGAATCTATCTTAATGGTCACGTAGACGTATATTTAAAACCATTAAAAGACAAGAAAAGACAACTTGTCTTATTAAGGATTGCACTTAATAACAAAGACAACCCATAGTGAGCGATGTATCGTCTGATAAATGTTCTTGAAATTCGGTTGACCGAAACGTTTTTGGCTAAAAATTTACGATGCTGTAGTTTAATCTTTTTTTAAATTTATTTAAGTCGATGTTAGTTAGATCTTTTTTTTAGCTCAAATTAGATATTGTAACATTAAAACACATAAACATTCTGACAGACGATCTAGTTATGTTCAATCTATAAAAAGATGGGAAAATAAAAATACAGATTTTGTTTTTAATCTAGAGACAAAACTTACATAAATTGACTGAGAGATGTTTGTTTTGAATTTCGCGCAAAGCTACACGAGGGCTATCTGCGCTAGCCGTCCCTAATTTAACAGTGCAAGACTAGAGGGAAGGCAGCTAGTCATCACCACCCACCGCTAACTCTTGGGCTACTCTTTTACCAACGAATAGTGGGATTGACCGTCACGTTATAACGCCCCCACGGCTGAATGGGCGAGCATGTTTGGTGGGACTGAGATTCGAACTGCGAGTCGAGCTCCCTAACCACCTGGCCCACTGAGAGATGAGATGAAGAATTGAAGTAGTGTCGATTAGTTGGGAACTGTGAAGAGCATAATAACGAAAATGAAAAATATCTAAACCAGTGAAAAATAATAAGATGTGTCATTTTGTTTCAGTGAACTTACTAGATTCGCTGTACATTTTTAGGAATGAGTTGGACACACTTAAAAAAGCTAAAACGGAGATATGCGCAAAACCCACGCATCCAGTTAAATCATCTAACGCATTGTGCTTTCAATTCGCTTAGAAACTGCGTGCCATTTATATATTATGGATACGATAACGTCAGAAAGGAACGATCGTTCTACCTACGCGCATGTATTTAATGGATCAAGTATAGTTTCAAGTTCCTTTTTTTTTTGTCAAGGGATTAATTTTGTACGTGTTTCAGGAAAATCCTATTTTGTAAGAATTATGTAAAATAGAAGGGAGTATATTTGTTGATCCAAAGTAAATTTACGGTTCAAAACGTTAGCTATTGGCTAACACAAGGGATTGTACCGGTATATAAGTTATATCTTACACTGTTGACTGTACCGGTATATAAGTTAGCTCTTACACTGTTGACTGTACCGGCATGTAAGTTAACTCTTACACTGTTGACTGTACCGGTATATAAGTTAGCTCTTACACTGTTGACTGTACCGGCATGTAATATAATCGCTTACACTGTTGACTGTACCGGTATATAAGTTAGCTCTTACATTATTGACTGTATCGGCATGTAAGTTAACTCTTACACTGTTGACTGTACCGGTATATAAGTTAGCTCTTACACTGTTGACTGTACCGGCATGTAAGTTAGCTCTTACACTGTTGACTGTGCGGTATATAAGTTAGCTCTTACACTGTTGACTGTACCGGCATATAAATTATTGCTTACACTGTTTACTATACCGGAATATAAGTTATCGCTAACACTGTTGACTGTACCGACATATAAATTATCGCTTACACTGTTTACTATACCGGAATATAAGTTATCGCTTACACTATTGCTCTTACGAAAAGTGAAGCAAGAAAAACGAAAGGATGAATGCTACATTTTTCCTTGAAGATATTTCGACATCCTGTAAGCAGTAAAAGGTTGTTACTTTTGTTGTTATTGTCGTTGTTGTTATACAATGTGTTAACTGTCCAGACTTTAGCACTATAAGTCGTAAACTTACCGTTGACTCCTCAAGAGAATAAATCATTTGTATTTACAAGTTCTTTGCCAGGTGCCAACGAGTCCAAACATTACAAAGTAACATATAAAAGCTACGCACATTTCAAACAGTTTCCAGCTTTGGAGAAGACAATATATAAAGTTCTAATTAATCACACACAAATAAAACAATCCTAATTCTTGAATATCTGACTAGTAGTTCATGCAAGTTGATTATTGACATAATCTCCTGGTTTAAACACAAAAGAAGTACTTTAATCAAGTATTAAGACTTACCTTCAAGAGATTAACCTTAATCAAGTATTAGGACTTAATTCCGAGAGATTTCCTTAATCAAGTACTGGGAATTACCTATGAAGGATTACCTTAATCAAGTATTAGGACTTAATTCCGAGAGATTTCCTTAATCAAGTACTGGGAATTACCTATGAAGGATTACCTTAATCAAGTATTAGGACTTAACTCCGAGAGATTACCTTAATCAAATATTAGGACTTACCTCTGAAAGATTACCTTAATCAAGTATTAGAAATTACCTACGAGAGATTATCTTAATCAAGCATTAGGGCTTACCTTCGAGAAATTACCTTAATCAAGTATTAGGGCTTATCTCTGAGCGATTACCTTAAACAAGTATTAGGACTTAACTCCGAGAGATTACCTTAATCAAGTATTAGGGCTTATCTCTGAGCGATTACCTTAAACAAGTATTAGGACTTAACTCCGAGAGATTACCTTAATCAAGTATTAGGATTTACGTGTGATAACTAATCCCAAATAATAATAATAAAACACAACTTGAAATAACTGCTTCTGCTTCGTTCACAGTAAAGATAATTTTGAATTAACAAGCAGATTTTGATAAGTTTAGAGTTGTTGTTTCTAATTTTTGCTCGAAGCTACACAAAGGCTATCTGTGCATAGCCATCTTTAACGGAATTAATTTTGTACGTGTTTCAGGAAAATCCTATTTTGTAAGAATTATGTAAAAGAGAAGGGAGCATATTTGTTGATCCAAATTAAATTTACGGTCTAAAACGTTAGCTATTGGCTAACACAAGGGATTGTACCGGTATATAAGTTATCTCCTACACTGTTGACTGTACCGGTATATAAGTTATCACTTACACTGTTGACTGTACCGGTATATAAGTTATATCTTACACTGTTGACTGTGCGGTATATAAGTTAGCGCTTACACTGTTGACTGTACCGGCATATAAGTTAGCTCTTACACTGTTGACTGTACCGGTATATAAGTTATCACTTACACTGTTGACTGTACTAGCATATAAATTATCACTTACACTGTTGAATGTACCGGCATATAAGTTAGCGCTTACACTGTTGACTGTACTGGTATATAAGTTAGCGCTTACACTGTTGACTGTACCGGTATATAAGTTATCACTTACACTCTTGAATGTACCGGCATATAACTTAGCGCTTACACTGTTGAATGTACCGGCATATAACTTAGCGCTTACACTGTTGAATGTACCGGCATATAAGAGAGAATGAAAGCAGCATCCATCGTCACATCTTGGGCTACTCTTGTCCAACCGAATAATGAGATTCATGGCAAAGGGACACGAACCATGAACACTCGGATTAACAATCTGGGCATGCTAACTATAGGCCACGCGTACTTGAAATTTACAGTTTTAAAGGTACACAGGATTTCGATTAAATGCTAATAGAGTGTCAAGGCCGAATATAGTGACGAGGAGGGGTGGGGGGTAAAATTACAAGGATTTAAAATCTGTATCCACTTTATTATGCTCCAAAATAAGCAGTAATTATTTTATATTATTAAAGAAAATTGAAACAGTATATCCCTTATTATTAATATTATTTCTGAAACATGATGATATATTTATTCTATTAATTAACATGTTATTACATGTATCATTACAACTAGGCCTGTATATATATATGAAGCTTATATTCTGTTCAAAATCTTGACCTCACCCCTCGTGTTTGTCCCTTAATATTAAACTGTACTTAAAAGCTGTTAGTCTAAAGAGTTAGCAACTTATAGAATATAACATTAAACTGCCCACTTATATTTATTAGTCTCTTAAAATTTACTTTTGTTTAACTTAGTCGACCACCATGTGTTAAACTCCCTTGAAACTCCCATACAATAAACCTGTAAAAATAATTCTAAAAGCGTCAAGTGTTAACAGGGTTTAGATTAACACAGCACATTGCGTTACGACTACACATCGTTAGAGTAATCCGGAATAACCGAAAATATGTAAAGCTGTGACAACTGTCTCCAATAATGACCGTCGCTTAGCGAGCGCGTGCGCTTGTGTTACAAAGAAAGAGATGACTTGATTCATGCTCCTACACTTGTTTATTTGTAAATAGGCTAAAACCACGAAATCAAAAGTAATATAACGAACCACTGCTGTTTCTTTAACAATGAATCACAATTACGTATTTGGTAAACAAATAATATTTAAAAATATCTTAACGTCTTTGTCTGGTAGCAAACACTGTAATATTTTGCAGGGATTAAATATTATTCAACAATAAAAACTATATACAAAGAGTTTGTTTGTAATTAAGCACAAAGCTACACAATGGGCTATCTGTGCTCTGCCCACCACGGGTATCGAAACCCGGTTTCTAGAGTTGTAAGCCCGCAGACATACCGCTGTGCCACTGGGGGGGGGGGCATATACAAAGACAGTAAATATTATTCAACAATTAAACTATATACAAAGAGCCAATATTATTCAACAATTAAACTATATACAAAGAGATATTATTCAGTAATAAAAACTATGTACATAAAGAAGATATTATTCAACAATAAAAACTATATACAAAGAGTTATTATTTTGTAGTAATAAAACTATACAAAAGGAATTAATATATTTCAACAATAAAACTATATACGAAGAGTCAATACTATTTAAGAATAAAAACTACAGTCAAAAAGAGCAAATATTATTCAAGAAAAGAAAATACACACACACAAACACACAAAAGATATTATTTAACAATAAAACTGTATACAAATAGAATTAACGTATTTCAACAATAAAAACTATACGAAGATTTATCTAGCGAGTGATGTTACCTGCTATTCATCCAACAGTAGATTATGGGGTTATACATGGAGTTCGACATGGCCAACCAGTATATAGCCAGGTAGATATGCTGCACATAGGTGGAGCTAATGATCTCGGGATGGTGATGTGCCAACAAGAAGTAGATGTGATAAGGTAACCAGCAGACAGCGAAGATAATCACCACGACGATCATCATCTTGACAATCTGATAGAAAACGAAACCGTTATCGATCGTTAAAGACTGTGTGTTTGTTCATACTGGTAAAGGATGTGCTAAACACAAACAGTAATTAAATGAAAACATAAAATGTTTGTTCATACTGGTAAAGGATGTGCTAAACACAAACAGTAATTAAATTAAAACATAAAATGTTTGTTCACACTGGTAAAGGATGTGCTAAACACAAGCATTACTTAAATTAAATTAAAACATAAAATGTTTGTTCATACTGGTAAAGGATGTGTTAAACACAAACAGTAATTAAATTAAAACATAAAATGCGTGTTCATACTGGTAAAGGATGTGCTAAAGACAAGCAGTAATTAAATTAAAACATTAAATGTTTGTTCATACTGGTAAAGGATGTATTAAACACAAGCAGTAATTAAATTAAAACATAAAATGTTTGTTCATACTGGTAAAGGATGTGCTAAAGACAAGTAGTAATTAAATTAAAACATTAAATGTTTGTTCACACTGGTAAAGGATGTACTAAACACAAGCAGTAATTAAATTAAAACATTAAATGTTTGTTCATACTGGTAAAGGATGTACTAAACACAAGCAGTAATTAAATTAAAACATAAAATGTTTGTTCATGCTGGTAAAGGATGTGCTAAAGACAAGCAGTAATTAAATTAAAACATAAAATGTTTGTTCATACTGGTAAAGGATGTGATGAACACAAGCAGTAATTAAATTAAAACATAAAACAATCGTGTGTTCGTTTAAGTTTCTTAGATAAGCAAAATATAACACGACCTAAGTTCGCCGATTATTCTGAATGGTAGTAAAGTTAATTCAACTAAAAATGAGAATAATAATAAACCGGCTGAAATACGATAGACAAAGCACTGGTCTAGGAGTTATTTATGCCACTAATTGCTTAAACAACAAATGTAATGGTGTGAACTAGACTAAGTGATTGAAGGATTAATAACACAATATTATATATTAATAACACAATATTATATATTTATTAATAACACAATATTATATATTAATAACACAATATTATATATTTATTAATAACACAACATTATATATTAATAACACAATATTATATATTAATAACACAATATTATATATTAATAACACAATATTATGTATTAATAACACAATATTATATATTTATTAATAACACAATATTATATATTTATTAATAACACAATATTATGTATTAATAACACAATATTATATATTTATTAATAACACAATATTATATATTTATTAATAACACAATATTAGATATTTATTCTTAACACAATTATACAGTTGCCCTAATTATTGAGCTTCTATGAAAAATATATCTAAGAGTGACATTTCACGACCTGAGCGAAGATTGCCTAGAAAACGGACAAAGCAACGTAAAACTTTTCTATTTGCCACTACGTTTACTATGATTAAGATAATCAGTTTACTTCATTAACAACTACGTACTTCAGACAAGGGTTTTTAATATGACTCAATCGCTCTTCACGCCCCGGCATTAATTTATTTATTTTTATCGCCCTCCAGAAATATTACACTTATAATTGAAGCAACCTTTGGTTTTAAACTCTTGTAATCATGAGTGAAAGCAAGGAAGAATATATATATATATATATATAATACTATATAACGCCACACTATGCATCTGCCATATCCAGTGCCGACGACGCATTTCGCCAAATACCAGGTCTCATCAGTATAGAAGCTCAATAATTAGGGCAACTGTATAAAATGAAAGGACTACTTTTTAGTTTTCGGTAAATGTTGTAGAAGTTCGAGTTTTTGATTAGAGCTGACAAAGTTTAACTGTTTTTCACACGGCCTCACGTGACTTATTTCACAGTATTTATTTATCGTTCGTAGTTATCAAGTCAGTTTCTTCGTTTAGAAACACTTACCTTCCGTTTCGACTTGATAGCGTCGAGCTGTTTGTCTGTACATTCCCCTATGGTTTGGCTTCCCCACAACTCTCGGCCCACCCTGAAATAGGTGAACGTCATGGATGTAATGGGCAACATGTAGGTGAGCACCAGGAGCTGAACGTTGTAGCTGTAAGTTAGAAAAGAAGTGGACAACAAAGAATTGTTTAGTACAAAAAATGACTGGGTGAATAAATTAATTTCATCGAACAATGTTATAGAAAAGTTTTGTAAAGTTTAATAAAGTACACAATTAAAACTAGAACGTTAATTGTTCAGTGCAATAAATGACTGGGTGAATAAATTAATTTCATCGAACAATGTTATAGAACAGTTTTGTAAAGTTTAATAAAGTACACAATTAAAACTAGAACGTTAATTGTTCAGTGCAAGAAATGACTGGGTGAATAAATTAATTTCATCGAATAATGTAATACAACCGTTTTGTAAAGTTTAATAAAGTACACAATTAAAACTAGAACGTTAATTGTTAAAATCTGAGGTAGCACAAAACGTCTGAAGATTTAACATTATTTTCCACAAAAATGCCACGTCTTTATCTAGCATCGTAATTTACTTGTTTGTCATTTGAGTTAATTATAAAAAAACAACAACAAAAACTGAAACTGAGACCATTTTATCGTATCCGTACCTTCCATTTTTCAAAAGTTTTAATCTGCATTCCATTTTTGTGTGAATCGGTTTCGTAGTCTTAGACGAGGAAGAAAAACGAGATCTACGTGTAGTATTTAGGTTTAATTTACAGATATTGCTGATAAAATGTTTGTTCATTTTAAACTTTTAACTAGTGGATAAGAGAGTCAAAGAAGTAAGCATTCGGATATTCCCCCTCCCCCTAACCACCATCCCCACCCCCACACACAGGTATGAAAGTAGGCACACCCGCAAGTTTGTTTGGATGTATGTAACTACGTGAATATGTATACATATACTATGCATTAAAAAAAAAAAAACAGAACTAGTACAAACGTCTTGCGCAGAGCAGCTGCGTACAATGTCTCTAGATAATTCGAGTATATAAATAGAAGTGTTTTGAATTTTTGGGTGACAAAATTTTCCTATCACTGAAGTAGTATAGTGTGTATTGTTATCAGCAACATCAAAGATTTAAATTCTAGCCACCACCCTGTTAGGCTGATCATTTACTGTAGCTGGTATTTGTTCTACATTGTTGATCGTTGAATGTACAGAAGGTACCATATCGAAAGAACTAATTAGATTACAATCTCTTCCCACCTCTGAGGCCCAGCATGGCCAGGTGGTTAGGGCACTCGACTCACAATCTTAGGGTCGCGGGTTCGAATCCCCGTCCCACCAAACAGGCTCGCCCTTTCTGCCGGTGGGGGCGTTATTATTTGACGGTCAATCCCACTATTCGTTGGTGAAAGATTAGCCAAATTAGTCATCATCAGGTACAAAACCTTGTCGAAACGTTGTACACTTGCTGTTATGTTAAACTTATATTAAAGTTTTGCTTCATTACCCATTCAAGCCGTCTCCAGCCATTATTAGTCTCAAAGTGGGTTCCTCGTCATCGAATTTGAATACCCTGATTTTATTAAATATATCCTTATTTTCAATACCCATTTTGGCAAAAATTGTATCTATATCATTTTTTTTCATATCCAGTTTGGCAGACCTTTATTTGCGTTATTTGTTTACAGATTCAGTTGGGCAAATCTTAATTTTTATTACTCAGAACATAATTTCATCAGACGCAGCAACAATCTTAATAATTAAGACCTTTGCTCTTTTTCTTTTGATGACGATCTTCTGACAACCAGGATAACAGATGTTGGTTGATTTATTTCTTGTCGACGTTTAAATCTAAAATCATATTATAATTTTAGGCTTCACACCTACATTACTGCCCTTAGACATTGATGCTAATCTATGTTTTGTTTTACTTTAATGTAAACGATATTAATCGGGTAGCGTTGTTCCTTGCGTGAAATATATGTAACCTTGTTCTTGAGTTTATGTTCAGTTTCTTATCACATAACAGATATTAATGTATTATTATGTTGAATAAATTGTAATAGAGAAACGTTGAGTAAAATAAATACAACATTGTTTTAGAGTTTATGTTCAGTTTCTTATCATATAACAAATATTAATGTATTATGCTCCTAAAGAAATTGTAAGAGCGAAACGTTGAGTGAAATAAATACAATTTTGTTTTAGAGTTTATGTTCAGTTTCTTATCATAT
>NW_013667953.1:3989-7128 GCF_000517525.1 Limulus polyphemus | reverse complement strand
CAAATATTAATGTATTATGCTCCTGAATAAAATGTAAGAGCGAACCGTTGAGCGAAACAAATACAACCTCGTTCTGGAGTGTATGTTCAGTTTCTTATCATATAACAAATATTAATGTATTATGCTCCTAAAGAAATTGTAAGAGCGAAACGTTGAGTGAAATAAATACAAATTGTTTTAGAGTTTATGTTCAGTTTCTTATCATATAACAAATATTAATGTATTATGCTCCTAAAGAAATTGTAAGAGCGAAACGTTGAGTGAAATAAATACAACCTTGTTTTTGAGTTTATGTTCAGATATTTAAACCTGTTTAACCCGAGGCTAAATCAACCATAACATTTAAAAAAACACTTAATATTATGTTTAGAAATTTATATAGTAGTTGTTTCACTAAATTTATAGGCGAAAGTTTATGTGTCTTCTTATAGCAAGCCACATCGGGCCATCTGCTGTGTCCACTGATGGGAATCGAACACCTGATTTTAGTATTGTAAATCTGAAGACTTACCACTGTTCCACATTCGATGAAAATAATCATTTCATTTACTAAATATTATGACTTCCTTAATTGTTTTTTTTCTACAAGTATCCAAGAAAAAAATGTGGATACAATACTTTTGTCTCAAACTTCGCCAGACTTGTGTCTATTTCAATTAATATCAGTCATATTTTGTTTGATTGCAGACCCTTTTTTGCACAAAATTAAATAGAAATGGACATTTTAAATGATTCTTAAATAAGATAATGTATTAGTTTTGTCTAATTTTGTGTACTAAGCAATGTATCGATTTGCACTACAAGAATGTGATAATTCCAATAAGCGGAGATAAAAAATGGCGTTTACTACAAACTACATTTTTGGTTGTTGTCATAGCGATAAAGTACTGTTGTGGTAATTTTCTAGAAAGGGGTCGATGGCTCCCTGGAGGGGGTCACTTGTTTTAACCACTCGCACCAATATACAGTAGTGGGTTGTTTGTCAGTCAGTCAGTATACACTAAAATGACGTCACATAAGGGACGCTTAACGTTGCAATTTGTACTGTGGTGATGTCAGTAAAACGTGCACATTCCACGAATCACGAGAAGAATTATACACTCTGTAAGCTACAAAACAACATGACATACGAACTTGAAAAGCAAGGAATAAAAATATTTGTTACTCTTAATTTTGGTTTTATTTACTCTTAAAACAGAACATATGTACATCTAGTTTAGACATTGAAATCTCGGAACAGTAAAATTAATTCATTTTTAATCATTAGATATGTGTGATACTTCTACTTATAACTTTTTCCGGTTATTGTGCAAACGTTCTCAAGTTAGAGTCGGAACTCCCTTGTTTTTGTTTTCTGAATTTTCTGCAGTTATTGTCTGAATATTCTCGAATTATTAACTGATCAACTTTATTTTCTTAGGTTACTGATCAACTTTATTTTCTCATGTTAGTGATCAACTTTATTTTCTTAGGTTACTGATCAACTTTATTTTCTTAGGTTACTGATCAATTTTATTTTCTTAGGCTAGTGATCAACTTTATTTTCTTAGGCTAGTGATCAACTTTATTTTCTTAGGTTACTGATCATCTTTATCTTTTTAGGTTAGTGATCAACTTTATTTTCTTAGGTTACTGATCAACTTTATTTTCTTAGGCTAGTGATCAACTTTATTTTCTTAGGTTACTGATCAACTTTATTTTCTTAAGTAACTGATCAACTTTATTTTCTTATGTTAGTGATCAACTTTATTTTCTCATGTTAGTGATCAACTTTATTTTCTTAGGTTAGTGATCAACTTTATTTTCTTAGGTAACTGATTAACTTTATTTTCTTAGGTTACTGATCGAACTTTTTCTGATTTTTATAATCTTTCTTAAGTTATCTACCGAATTTTTATGAAGTTAGTGATATATATATATTGATTTTTTTATGGTTAGGTGACTTTTCATCGTTATCATATGTACGTTTTCAGATTACTACATTAACTTTCCCAAGTTATTCTCTGAACTTTTTTAAAGGTTATATTACCGAATTTTCTAAAACAAATATCTGAATTTTTCAAATAATTAAACGACTTTTCATACAATAGTATGAACTTATTTTTTCAATTATTTAATTTCATTGACTGAATTTTCTCAGTTTTCTGCCAGACAGACATTATCTATTTAATAACTTACAACAACCATCCGCGAAATGCTTTCCAATTAAAAACTTCAGTGTATTTTGCTTAATACACACTACCATTTTCTAAAGTACACGTACATTCATATGCGTAGAAAACCAATACACATCAGACGCCCCACTATATTGTTACATGAAAACCAATACACATTAGACGCCCCACTATATTGTTACATGAAAACCAATACACATCAAACGCCCCACTATATTGTTACATGAAAACCAATACACATCAGACGCCCCACTATATTGTTACATGAAAACCAATACACATTATACGCCCCACTATATTGTTACATGAAAACCAATACACATCAAACGCCCCACTATATTGTTACATGAAAACCAATACACCTCAGACGCCCCACTATATTGTTACATGGTCACAAAATGATGTGCCACTTTGAAAACGTAAAGGCAGAAAAAAAACAACAACCAAAAAAAAGAAAAAACCTGGCATGAAATTAAAGCGAGGTTGAGAAAAAGGAGTTTAAAATCACAAAATCGTCTGAATTTCAACTGATATTTTACTAATTTACTCGTCGAAGTGGTCAATCAATATATAAGTTGTTCGCTCTGAAATATCGTATTTTTCATGAAATCCTTCGGAAGAAAGTTTCTTGAAAATCTGTAATGCCACCCAGATGTACTAAGATAAAGTGTTATCGTATAACATTCTGTTACACTTATACGACTTAATTAACAGATGCTTCTGGAAAACCCTATATATCATTTTACTTTCAAAGAGGCAAGCCAGTTGAGAACAGAGGAATAATTCATTTTTCAGGGGGTAAATAAAAGGGTTGTACCCAGATGTACTAAGATAAAGTGTTATCGTATAACATTCTGTTACACTTATACGACTTAATTAACAGATGCTTCTGGAAAACCCTATATATCATTTTACTTTCAAAGAGGCAAGCCAGTTGAGAACAGAGGAATAATTCATTTTTCAGG
>NW_013667953.1:0-3308 GCF_000517525.1 Limulus polyphemus | reverse complement strand
AGTAAATAATGCTTCAATTAAACATTTTCGGACATTATTGGTATATAATACTTTGACTAAACATTTTCAAACATTATTGGTAAATAACGAATTAACTAAATATTTTCAATAAGTATTGGTAAATAATGCTTTACTTAAACATTTTCAAACATTATTGGTAAATAATATTTTAATTAAACATTTTCAAACATTATTGGTAAATAATACTTTAATTAAACATTTCCAAACATTATTGGTAAATAATATTCTAATTAAACATTTCCAAACATTATTGGTAAATAATATTTTAATTAAACATTTCCAAACATTATTGGTAAATAATATTTTAATTAAACATTTCCAAACATTATTGGTCAATAATACTTTAATTAGACAAGAAAATATTAAACCCTTTTTTTCAAATGTTTACGTCTAAAGTTCTTTGATACGTTTTAGTTGGGTGAATAAAATACATCTAACTGCAACAGCTTTACTGGACACTTATAAATGTGGACAAAGAACCCAACAAATAAGACAAACATTACCCGTAACGAATTTTACTATATAAAAGAAAAGTCTGTTATATCACCGCCGTTTGTGAATATAATTTGCTTTTAGATATATAAACAAATAGACTAACCGTGAAACTGATCAATTCGATAACGAGGTTCTTTTTATTTGTATCACATAGCGACAGAAAAGAATATTACTTACGTCTAGAAAATGTTCAATCATATTTTAAAAGCACCGAAAATATCCAAGTGACGTCTCTTAAACACATTATTAACAAACTATTTGTCCACTTCCAAGATAGTCCATTCTTAAATGGTTTTGAAAGAGGAAAATTTGATTTATAGTCATCGTTTTTTTTTAGCACTCAGAATAAGAAAGTATTAAAATGTGCTCCCTTCTTGCCTACCAGCTTATGAAAAATAGTTTAAAATATAACATTTTACAGTGTCCATAAAACTTAAGGAAAAGAAGAAAAGCTTGATAGTAGTGCTGTTGGAAAAACGAAACAGAAAAAAAAAACTGTTTATGTTTCAATTGCAAGGTTTGATGCTCGCAAAAAAAAAGGACTTTCCTCGATAAGTGACCATTCTTAGAATTACGTGTCTTATAAAATCAAGTGTATTGTATGGCTGCTTCTATGGAGAGTTAATAGCACTTTTTAAAATGATTTGTGTATGACAATACAATGGCGTTTCGGCGCAGATTCGAACCGTGATGTTAACGATTTACATTTCAGTAGCTGCATATTTCATTCCCGGCAAGGGGTTTGTGACAGCTATCTTTTGAGGAATGGTATTCACATAACAAGGAGATTCAAAGCCTGAGGTACACCCGTTTTCAAAACAACCATCTACAGCATATTACCAGAAGGTTTGGTTTGTTTTGAATTTCGCGAGGGCTATCTGCGCTAGCCGTTCCTAATTTAGCAGTGAAAGACTAGAGGGAAGGCAGCCAGTCATCCCCACCCAGCGCCAAACTCTTGGGCTACTCTTTTACCAACGGATAGTGGGATTGACCGTCACTTATAACGTCCCCACGGCTGAAAGGGCGAGCGTGTTTGGTGGGACGTGGACTCGAACCCTCGACCCTCAGATTGCGATTCAAGCACACTAACCACCTAGCCATGCTGGGTCTGGTACTAGAAGGGAAGACTAACACCCTCCCCTCAACAACAACAAAAAACAAATGCACATGAACAACTATAACAAGGATGTATTCTGAATGCACATGAACAACTATAACAAGGATGTATTCTGAGTGCACATGAACCACTCTAACAAGGATTTCTTCTGAGTGCACATGAATTATTATAACAAGGATGTGGCCTGAGTGCAAATGAATTATTATAACAAGGATGTGTTCTGAGTGCACATGAACAACTATAACAAGGATGTGGTCTGAGTGCACATGAACCACTCTAACAAGGATTTGTTCTGAGTGCGCATGAACAACTATAACAAGGATGTGGTCTGAATGCACAATAACCACTCTAACAAGGATGTGGCCTGAGTGCACATGAATTATTATAACAAGGATGTGGCCTGAGTGCACATGAATTATTATAACAAGGATGTGGTCTGAATGCACATGAACAACTATAACAAAGATGTATTCTGAGTGCACATGAACAACTATAACAAGGATGTGGTCTGAATGCACATGAACAACTATAACAAGGATTTGTTCTGAGTGCACATGAACAACTATAACAAGGATGTGGTCTGAGTGCACAAGAACCACTCTAACAAGGATGTGGTCTGAGTGCACATGAACAACTATAACAAGGATGTGGTCTAAGTGCACATGAATTATTATAAGAAGGATGTGTTCTGAGTGCACAAGAACCACTTTAACAAGGATGTGTTCTGAGTGGGGGCGTTATAATGTGACGGTCAATCCCACTATTCGTTGATAAAAGAATAGTCCAAGAGTTGGCGGTGGGTGATGATGACTAGCTGCCTTCTCTCTCTAGTCTTTCACTGCTAAATTAGGGACGGCTAGCGCAGATAGGGCGCTTGAATCGCAAGCTGAGGGTCGCGGGCTCGAGACCCCGTCCTACCAAACATGCTCGCTCTTTCAGCCGTGGGGGCATTATAATGTGACGGTCAATCCCACTTGTCGTTGGTAAAAGAGTAGCCCAAGAGTTGGCAGTGAGTGGTGATGACTAGCCGCCTTCCCTCTAGTATTTCACTGCTAAATGAGGGACGGCTAGCGCAGACAGCCCTCGTGTAGCTTTGCGCGAAATTCAAACCAAACCAAACGTATTCTTTTATGTTTTTTTCTTGGCCAGGGCTATTGACGAGGGCTGGAATCCTCCCAAACTGGGTGTCACTTTATTTTTTTTGCAAGATCAGATTAGTTAGTCCAAAGTAACTTTCAACAGTTCCAGATACTAAAACAGCACCACCAATGATAATCTTGTATATGTGGGTGTGTTTGTCTGTTTTCCTTTTATCATTCAAAGAAACATTTCAATAGTTTCATAGTTTTATTTTTAAAAGTTCTGATTCTATTAAATGTTGCAAAACTGCCCATGCAATGGGCCATACACGCTGTGCCAATTGCAAGAATCGAGCCTCGAATTTTAGTGTTGTAAGTTCTCATCTTATGGCTGAACAACCGGTACGTTTTAAATAAGTTCAATAAAAATAAGTACTCGATTCATAAAAATGTCAATATTTCCGCTCAGGCTCTTTACATCATGGCAGTACGGTTCGTGTTTTTACATCATGGCAGTACAGTTCGTGTTTTTACATCATGGCAGTACAGTTCGTGTTTTTACATCATGGCAGTACAGTTCGTGTTTTTACATCATG
>NW_013667952.1:190331-193400 GCF_000517525.1 Limulus polyphemus | reverse complement strand
TTATCTGTTTGCTGAGATATCACCACATTTATTGACTCAAACACAGTGGCCATGCCTACCTCTTTCCATTTCTGGAAATGCTTATGTACACCTACTTCTGTTTATCACATGTGAATAACCTATCGAAAGCTCAGAATATCCCCCTATTGGCTTATTCAGATATGGAACACTTTGTTTTTATACAAGATTTGAAGCAGTAAGGTAAGACTTTAGTGTAGGCTCAAATACAGCTTAGTTATTAGACTTGATAAATTATAGTGGAATTCTATGGTACTGATATAGTAAGTTATGATTTTTGGTTATTTCAAAATGTATATATAAAACCTAAAAAAAATTATTTCGTTTCACATCCTCCAAGTGCAAAATTGGATAAGGCTTAACAACCTACGACAAGCAGCAAAGGAGTACAAAGTTCGTAACTAGAAGAGATAATTGTTTGCTATATTTTCTTTATTTACTGTTCTATGTTTTAAAAAATATAAGTTTAAGAACTTATTTGTAAATTGTAATAATGTATTATAACTGAAATGTAACTGTATTTTACAAAATACTAGTCCACTAAAACACAGCCAAGACAGGTCACTTTGTAAAGGCCAGTTTTATTTTCTTGGATACAGTAACATGAGTGCACGTGCGCCACATCAATGCAACTTCTATAATATTAGCCAGGCATGGCTGGAAGGTCAATGTATTAAAAATAAATATAAATGTATAATGTTATGAGATTTAAGCTATTTGACCAATCCTGTATAGAGTTAGGGTAGAGAAAATAGCAGATAGAAAATAAAGTTTCACTGAAAACAAATATTTGAAATATACGGAAGAGGTTGTAGAGATTACACAAATGATATTTGATATTTTTAGAATGAAGAATAGTTTTAATCATAATATGTAAATAATTCGCACTCAGACTAGTAATGAATCAAACTTGATATATTCACAAACAAATATTTAGTAAAAATACTTCATTAAAAAATCTGATTTTTTGTGTACAAAACTTGTAATGTTTACTAAAAGTTTTCTATATTTTGTGAAGATACACATACTGCATTAAAAGTTACAGTATAAATAGTTAATGTGTGCAAATGTGTATACAAACTCATGTATTTTATACTGAGCCCATCACAAAAGGTTTAATAATATATAAATGACTCTGCAGTAAGCAAATAGTATTTATATGTGGAATGGAAATACTATTTATTTCACTCTTTTGTACTATATATTTCACATCAATAAAAAATTTGTATTTAATTTTTCCAATTTTATAAAATCTAAATCCAGGCAAGGTCATGTGCTAAATCAAGCCTTAGATGTTACTTTATGTAGCAGTCTGATCACAGAAAGTATCAACTCTTTCATTAAATAGTTGTATTGTATCCTACCTTGTGTACACAAGATTGCTCTACAAGTGTAACATGAAGAAGATATTTCCAAATACATTTCATCTAATTTTCTGAGAATGTGAACTGTTAAAGCAATTTTAGCATTTTCAAAGCATACATGCTTTGGTCTTGACAGAGTCAAAAATTACTTTCAAACTTTTGCCTTTGTTTTTACATATTTTGACCTGTTGTCAGCTCATTTGTAATTTCTTTTATTAATCATATATATTTAAATATACTTTCGTACAATTAATTTTGGAAAATAATCCTTCTGCTAGGTAATCAGCTTTCTATCTTCAAAGTTTCTTCACGAAATAGTGTCTTTTTATATTTTAACTTCAAAACCACATCTTTATTCTTTTGTAACACCAACAAGAAAACATTGCACCTGTACTTATGTATACTAGGTTTACGAGAACACAGTTGTGGCAGAGATCAGATATCAGTATGCTGGGTTTATCCTAGAAATTATTACTTTAGTTTTTGAGACAACTTTGGTGTCTGTTAGATATACATGACTGTTTCATTTTAAGTATAATGTGAGCATTATGATTTAGATAATTGATATAGCATGAGTATTAAAGTTATTTTTAGAAGTGATAATTATGCCAAGTTTGTTTACATAACTGTTTACAAGTCATTTATTGTGTAGTCCAATTGTTGTCAATTGATGTCATGTTATTAAAACCTTCTAAATTTTTGTCATTGCTTTAATTGAGTATTCATGCATCATAATATTGATTAGTATGTGTGGAACATTCTAGATTGCTGTCAGGTATATGTGTGTGTGTATATACACACACACATATATGTGTCAAAAAAGTAAGTAACGAAAAAGAGAGCTCTACAGTGCATGCTTGTGAATTATTTAGCCACAAAAGATTCTTGGATACAACTGTGGTAACCGATTGAGTAAAGTAAGTAAAATTATCACTGATTGTATTGTAACAACAGAACAGAGAAGAAATAAATTTGTCTTGTCAATTGTGTTCTAAAGAAAGTAAAGAAGTCTGTGCAGACTTCTGATGAAAAGAGACAATTACTTAAAGCTCTGGATACAACCATGATAACTAACTGTACACACACACACAATGTTTGACTTGTTTTAATATATTATTTTAAAACAAATGGACTGTGTGCTGTTTGTTTATTGTTGAAATTCATCCTTAACAAGTTACAGTCACCTACTCTAAAAAATCCTGCCCATCCATACATATAAAAGCTTGACATTGGCAAGCCAGCCAAGGATTATACAATGGTAGGTGTAGACAACAGTGGACAAAGTAGGCCTATATATGCACAGCTGTATTGGTGGCAAAAATATTATAGAGGTCACAACCACAATATTATCTATGTTGACTGACTTTGATAAGTAGATAAGAGGGGCGAGCAACTTGGATTCAAAGATGGCAATCTATGAGAGTTTGATAAACAACAACAAGATCTAGAGAAAGAAGAGCATCAACAGAGAAGAGGGGAAGATAGAGAAAGGCAGAAATAAGAAAAGGAAAGGAGTGACGGTCACTATTGATGCAGTTGTCAGAAGAAACAGAAATCAAACAACTCAGTACATTCACCACAAGAAGGAAATGCTATCACCATGATCAAACAGAGCATGATTGATGATCAGCTCAAGTTACCGAACATGTCAACAGTTCCAGCAGTGATTGGAGCATGTGACAAACAT
>NW_013667952.1:181060-189701 GCF_000517525.1 Limulus polyphemus | reverse complement strand
ATGAAAAATATTGTAAATATTCTCTTGAAGAGGTGCTTATTGTTAGATATACACGAATGTTTCATTTTAAGTGTAATGTTAGCATTATAATTTAGACAATTTATATTGTGTGAGTATTTGTTATATTCAGAAGTGAGTTATGCCAAGTTTATTTACACAACTTTTTATGAATCAATCATTTTGTAGTTCAATTGTTGTCAGTTGACATCATGTTACTCGAACCTTCTAAATTTTGTCATTGGTTTATTTGAGTATTGTTGCATCATAATATCTAGTAGTGTGTGTGGAATGTTCTAGATTGCTGTCAGGTGTGTGTGTGTATATATATATACACACTTCAAAAAGTTAATAAGTTCAGAAAAAGATAGGTAGATCTATACAGTGTGTTTGTGAATTTAGCCATAAAGAGTGTATATTGACAATTTTAAAGTGAAAGTGTCACACATTGTATTGCACTAACAGAGTAGAGTAGAGAAGAATACTTTGTCTTGTCATTTGTGTTCTAAAGTAAGTGAACTAACTTGTGTGGACTTTTGAAGAAAAGAGGCAATTATTTAAATATCTGGATACAACTGTGATAACCAACTGGAATCATTTGACTTGTTTTAATATATTGTGTGTTGTTTGTTTATTATTGAAATTTATCGCCAACAAGTCACAGTCACCTACTGTAAAAAATCTGCCCATCCATACATATAAAAGCTAGACAGTGCCATCGACCAGAATGTAGTTACAGTAGTAGTCAATTTGTATATTTGATTACAACAGATTTGTGTTTCCTTCGAAGATATTATCCAAAAGATATTTCTGGGTTATGGCAAAAACTACAGTAGAGAGGAAAAGAAGCAGAATTAAACTGAACTAAAAGTTATATCAGGAGCCTACAATCAATTTGTAAAAATCCTTTAATGAATTCTTGGATTGCAACAGATGGCACCACACCCATTATAATGTAGATCAGTTCAGCCTGAATAGCTTCCAGCTGAGCAACAATGATATACATATTTCATATATGCCTCTTCATCTGTGCCAATGATGTAGATGAAAAGACATCCTGATTCATGAAGATTCCAGTTATAACTGTGGAAAATTCTGTCTTTGGTCGCATATGTGCCTATAAAGAAGATGATATATCCACCAAATAATCAGCAACAGGTTCAAGTGAGGTGATGAGCTGTAAATGCTGTCAGGTTCATCAACTTAAACTAGCAAGTCCCAGATCAGGTCTAGCCATTGAATTTAAAGAAAACATGTATGTGTGTATTTCTTAAGGTGTGGTGGTTATTATAATATCTACAGGGCTGAGTATGGCTTGGTATAAGTACAGAAAGTACAGAAATGCAAAGTAGTTTTTAGTTGGTACAGGTGCAGTTCAACTTGATCTCATGTTACCAGTTACCATGAGATTACCATGTAAACCACTTTTCAGTACATACAGACTTTATTGTCACAAGTGATGATCTGCTGGCCATGAATATGGAAGCTAAACTCCACATCACTGTTGGTGTGATCATTAAATATGTGAGTTGTATTAGCAGATCTTGGCTTGAATAGAAGCAGTTACCTCTCATAATGACATGTGTACCAAGTGATCTGCACTTCTGGTGAAATTATAAAATGTCAAACAAAATATACACAAGAGCAGAGGGTTGCAATAGTGCATGCTGATAATGTAGTTAGAATTCTATTACACAAGTGGTGTTTTGAGATATTCTATGGTTATGTCACCAGCTAATATTGTGGTTGAAGTGACACCTCAAATGGTATTGTTAAAAAGTTAAACCATTCTTACACAGACAGATATCTCCAAAAGCAAGATATAATCTAGTTCGTGGTTTGCAATTATGCAGAAAAGCAGTACAAGCACTGATTGGAATTACTTTTGGTATGGTACTTAACATGTTAACTGCTGTGATGCTTGGCATCATGTAGAGCAAGTACTGATTAGTTTTTGTGTAATGATGTTGTATTTTCAAGTTAAATTATAACAGTAATAACAAATCTAAAACAAGTAATCTGTAGATTTTTTTTATTATGATGCATATGTGCATTGTGAGAACATGCAAACAAATGCTAAGTTCGCACATGTGAATGTGTTTATGATGGAAACTAGTGTTACTTCAGCCACACCATATCAACAAACAAAAACACAGATACCAGTACACCTTGAGATCACTGTTAGAAAATTGGGCAGGCAATCTAAGTTTGGATCAACAGAAAAAGCTCACAAGATTAGTGACGGAATTAGTACTTACACCTACTTACAGATATAGAACAAACATCAACTATTAATATACAGATATTTCAAATGCACATCCTGTAAATCAACCACCATGCTAGATTCCTTGGAGCTCCAGGGATATAGCCAAACTGAGATTGATCAAAAGCTATAGAACAGAATAATTTAACCTTTCAAAAGTGTACAGTTTTTCACAGCCAGTAGTGACCATAAGAAAAGTGTGCAATCCTTCTTAGCCAGTAATGACCTTAAGAAGGAAAGAAGATACACAGAGATTGTGTGGATATCAAGCATGTGAATGCAGTAATGGTGTTGATCTATTTTGATTGTAATGATAAATGTATTGCTCCACTGGAAGTATCCCATTGGCTTATTTCATTAGAATTTGCCTCCTACTACTAGTAAGTTTAGCTAAACAGCAGAGCAAGACTGCTTTCAGCACATGAGAAAACTTGTGTTTTGCTTGTTGTCATTTGGTCTCTGTAATGCACCAGCTATTTTTAAGCAGTTGATGGAACAAACATTATGTAGTTTAGAGTAAGAACAGTGTCTAATCTATGTCAACAATACTTTATGTATGAAACTACAAACACAGAAATGTTCTTTCATGCAGATATATGTAGTTTCTTAAACATGCAGTGAGTAAGTGTTGAGTGGCTATAGATTTTGATAAAGTAAAAGCAATGGCACACTGGCCTAAATCTAAAAACAAGGAAGGATTTTAAAGATTTGTCAGTTTGGTGTCATATTTTGTGTCCAATTTTCAACAATCGCAGCACCACATTTTCCATGGATTGAGGACTGTATAGTCATTTCAGTCACTAAAATATACCTTGGTTAATGCTCCAGTGTCAACTTGTTCAAGGAGACATTCACCCTGGATATGGATGTCAGTGACATGAAATTGCAGCAGTGCTGTCACAAGTAATTATTATATAATGAAGAAAGAGCTGCTTAGAGCCATATTTATCCAGCACTTTTCCATTATTTGTATGGCCCAGTATTTACTGTCAAGCATAGCTGAAGTGGCTGATAAACTTCAAACAAATGGAAGGTTTGTACAGGCTAACAGCACAGAAATGTAGATGGGCTTTCTTGTTGGCAAGTGAGAGGCAGTCTGATTGTAGAATGTCCTGACCCTGGACATGATACTGCTGATGAATTGATACCAAATACAACAAATGAAAAACTGCGAGAGGAGCAGTTAAAGGACAGTGGTATAATATGATCATGTTATACTGTAAAGTAAAACTCGATCACCATAAGTTTAAAAAACAATAAAGCTGACTCAAGCACTGTTTATTGCTGTGCTTCCTATGCCAAAAGAGGAGTTGAAGTCACTGAAAGAGCAGGTAATAGTATAGGTGATATTTTATTTTGTATACAGTCTGACAGCTACAGCAATCTAATTGCAAGCAGACAGCTATAGTGCTACAATTGTACTTTTAGTTTTCCTTTCTTGTACCACTTGGTAGTGTGTCATAGGGTGCTGTTCAAAGAATCAGGTACCCAGTCTGTACTAAAAACATCACTCAACCACTAAGTCGATGAAAATGCAGATGGTAAGGTATACTTTAACTCTATCATGCCTGGATTGGTGCATCATTCCACCAGGGAAAAAACTGCACTAGTGATTTACAAAAATTAAACAAAATAAACTTGTAATTGTTCTTCCACACATGAAAAATGATCAAAACTTTGACTTTATATTGTTTATAAATAATACAGTACAAAATGTAAGAGAGAACTACTGGCAATTTGTAAAAGAGAGAATGTGACAAGTGGGTATGGCAAGAGAGGTCTGATTTTCTAGTTCATGGCTCTATAAACAAATAAGATTGAAGGCTATAAAACTTGTGCATTACCGGAGTAATATCAATATTGTAATAAGTAATTTATGTTAAATTCCATACTTCTCAGAGAGGTGGTAAATAAATTAGAGAAGAGGGAAGATGTAGAGAGCAAATGTCACAATTCTCATACTAGTGGAAATTGAGGATTTTTAAAAATATTTCCTTATAATATTAAATACTTAAAACTTATATAACATTTAAACTTGATTTATTAAATACATTTTGATGTTAAGTTTATTCATATTTGATAATAAAGTAGCTTAATTAAATTTTGAAAGTTACTTCTTAAAAGGTTGTGACATTTTGATAAATGGCACTTTCTTTCCTTTCTAATGTATAAGTTTTTTTCAACTAAAAAGGATTGTCTTTATGATGATTATGATTTTTTTTACAATTAAACTTTGTTTACTCTTTTTAAAATTTTGATCTGGTTTCAGTTGCTTTGTATTTTTTACGTTAAAATGCATGATGAATAGTCACATAGTTCTATACGTTTTTCTCTGTTATATCTCATGCCATTTTAAACCCTTTCACTGTGATTTTTCTATTGTATTTAGTCAAATTATATGTTTCATTTTGTATTGTATTTTGCTTTGTATGAACATCATTCTTGTATGTATTCTTGTAAAGTGTAGACAATAGTCTTTTTCCTTTGCATGTTAACACTTTATTGATGAAGCACTATTTAAAACTGCTTTCTGCGTATAACACAAAGTGTTACTGAATTACATTCAAAAATTTAATTAAACCACTTTACTATCACTATATTCTAATGAAATTAGCTTTATAAAGTACATTAGAATTCAAAGTTTTAATATCTTTATTTCAAAATACACTTCTACAATAATAACTAAAACTTCAGTTTTGTTGTCACATGACAAGCTTGCAGTTAAATATATCTTAGCTTTTGTTTCTCCTATTTCAACTCTACTGTGTGTAATGTACCTGTTTTGTGTAAATGATCAAAATACACATATAAAGCTTGTTTACCACAAACTTGTTTCAAACTCCAAGAACAGACTTTGAAAAAATAAGTTGAAAATCTTCTTCGTCCATAAAAAGCCACAACCACTATAAAAATTAGAATGGGTTGTTGCATTAGCAACAGATTAAATCTGAATGGCATGCTTATAACCAATAGAAAGAGCAGATTTTATGGAACAATTTTCTCAAGGCTAACTTGAAACTGTCACAGACTGTACATTCACAACAATTAAAACTGACAAATACATTGTTGGTGAAAGCCATTCCCCCCAGCGCATAGTTATTTTTTTTCTAAAATTATACATATTAGTTTGATAGAGTTAAACTGGCTTTAGGCTTTATTTGTATATTTTAATTATGTATTATTTGTGTTTTGAAATTTTTATTTGAAAGGTTTAATCATTTTTATACAAAAACCAAAACTTCACCTCATTCTGCAAGATTTAGATTTCTAAGCAAGTTTAAAAACATACTGCCAGAGACTAAAGCATTTGTGCTGATGATACTGTTATATTGCTCGCAGGCACCTGATAAAGAACAGGAAAGGAAAATAAACTGTAAGTGAAAATGTAAAGACATGATATTATGCATATGACCCAAAGAAGATATTTTACAATTATTCAAGAAAGAGATAGAAGGTAAGTGTATATTTCCATTTCTTAATTTTAAACATTTCATTACACTGTGCACTGATGATAACTGCTAATTTGTGATATGGTAGAGAAAATGATAAATAAATTATAAAGATTTATGTTTAAAAAACTTTTGATATTCATTTAGGAAATTCAAGATATTATGCATATGAAATGTGAAAACTGTAAGGTTAAGAACTGTATTTTTATACTTAACATAAAATTCACCTTGCAAAGTTCGAGCGCAAATAACTACATTAAATAAAGAATTTTTTTTAGAAACAGTAAAAAAAATCAAATTAAATATCTTATTTTCTTAAACTATATACTTTTAGGAAAGTTCTTGTGAAATTTCAAATAATTTCATCTACTAGTTTCATTTTTGGAAAGAAGTTCACAAGAGTTATGTAATCTACTTACAATGTAAGTAGATCGTCCTGATTGGGTTAACGGATTTATTTTATATTTATTTACATTTTATTGTAAAAGTTTTTTCCCATAATTCAGTATTTTTAAATGTTTTTTCTTTGATATATGTCCAATGTTTTAATAGTTGACAATCAATAATTGTTCAGGACTGTCATACCTATGATTCTTGTATATTTTTTGGATAGTTGTATTCTACTTTAGCTTGTGTATAATTTACTATTTTATGATATTGTTTTAGTGTTCCCAATTTATCTTACATATAATCTACTGCTTTATTGGATAGTTGTATCCTACTTTACCTTGAGTATGCACTACAGTTTCATGGGAGAGTTGTGTCCTAATTTACCTTATGTATAACCTATTGTTTCATGGGATAGGTGTGTTATTCTTTACCTTGAGCATAATCTACTGTTTGATGGGATAGTTGCATTCTACTTCACTTTGTGCACAATTAACTGTTTCATGAGGAAGCTGTGTTCTACTTTAACTTGTGTGTATAATGTACTGTTTTATGAAACAGTTATGTACTCTTATGAAAAAGCAAACTTTCTTTTATACAGAGGCTTTGTTCATCATTGGCCCTAGCTAAGACCTTAAACAACTTAGATTGGACAACCACTGCCACATTCTCTTAGGGCATATTCAAATATCAAACATACTGTTGGTATAAAAGTGCTTTGTAGTCACTATGAGAAAAAACCTATACACTGAATAGGTGAAGTGAAGAAAAAGTGTCATTGGTCACTATTCAGTTCTTCACATTATATAGCCACACAATAGCAGATATAATAATTATTCATTTATTTATTTATCATATTCAACTATACTAGACATAATAGGGGATATTAGAATAGCATGATCTTTCATTCGTGTTATCAATCTTCTTTTAGTAGAAATGACGTAAGATTGCTGACATGTAAGTTTATAAACTACAAATGATGATTGTAAAGCAGAAATTCATTCCTTAAATCTAAAAAACGACTGTATGTAATAACTAGGTTTAAATACATCTCAACTTTACTTGAGGATATACTCTTTTAATAATATTATTTAAATGATTTTTAGCAATTAAAGAATATTTACCCACAGAGGGTAAAGTGATAATTACCAGATACATAGATACTTCAAATATATCTGGTGTACTAACATTTCATTTGTTTAAATAATTATGAAGTATTTTATCAGTAACAAAAATCATTCTTACATAAAAACTCTTTGATGTTATGAAGTCTTTATGTAACAATACATATGTGCTAGGTAATACGTAAGCACCAAGAAACAATATTTTAACCAAGTTTTCCATAAATAATTTAGGAATAATGCTTGCAAAACGAAAATAGAAACATGTAAATGTATTTTTGTGATACACTTCACATTCAATAGTGATCAAAGCTACCTGATTAACTCTCTAAACATGGGCTTGGTCAATTTGACCGACCAGGTGACCTCTTTGTCCTCGTTTAAAGTCTTTATAAATTTAATAGTTCTAACTTTCAATAAAGTGTGTATATCTTTACAAAATTTGGTAGTCTTTCACATACAAAAAATAATATTTTTAGGAAAGCATTAAATCATCATTGCTCAGACAAACTAATTTTTATAGCCTTCAATTTTGTTTGGTTATAGAGCTATCAAATAGAAAATCAGACCCCTCCTGTCTTATCCTCTCTTTCAGGATTTGTTAATAGTTCTGTCTAAAGTTTCATTATATATTACTTATAACCAATAGAAAGTCAAGGTTTTCATCAATCAAATGACGTATTCTATTATTTTGTGTTCTTAAAACAGAATAGCAAATTTCACTTCTATTACAACTTTGGTTTCCACGGGAAACACAAGGCTAGCTTGGATGCATTTGTAACGGCTCTTGTTGCATAGTTAGAAAGCCAGAAAAATTGTGATTGTTACAGGAAATTGTCTGCTTTTGTAATGTTATTATTCTATGTTCTTTGGTGCATTATCTAATTAAACAAAAATTATTTAATGAACTACTACTATTAGTATAAAAAAGTAAGGTTAAATATCATCAAGAGTTCAAAGCAAAAAAAAGAACACTTGGGTAAGTACTTTATTTCTTGTTTTTATGTTTATTCTTTAGTTATTATTATAAAAGTAACTAAAATGTAAAAATAGAGATCTCTTTAGGTTAGTTAAGGTTAGATTAGGTGAAGTAAACAATAATAATAATAATATAATAAAAATATTTCACAAGTTACCCAGGCGAGCAGCTTGCGGGTAATGTAATTTGATAGCGTAACATGAGCTGCATGTTTCCCAAGTGATTTACAACTTATATGGTGCAAATAGTAGTTGGACATGGTTCAAAGGGCAATAAAACAATAAAATTTAATTATAAATAGATGTATACTGTTATGAGTTTAAAGCTATTTAGGATAAATGAGGGCAGTTTCATGCTATATTTGAAGTTATTCTAGAAGGTAATTTAGTATTTAGATTTTTTTTTTGTGGTCATGGGGTCGGTCAAATTGACCGATCCCATTTTG
>NW_013667952.1:179117-180060 GCF_000517525.1 Limulus polyphemus | reverse complement strand
TGAAAGTTTCAGTAAAAATAATGAATTAAAAATTCTGATTTTTTATTTGCAAATTTGAAATGTATTTAGAAGATTTTAGAGATTACATGAATGAAATTTGAGATTTTTGGGATGATGAAAATTATTTTTAACTTTAACACTTTTCACACAGACTATTCAAAACAAATACTCAAAGTTTAGGCTATAGTATTCACTCCTTTAACTCACTTCACACGGGCTCGGCCCATGTGACCTTTTTGTACTCATATAGAGTCTTTATAGATTTGATACTACTAACATTTGACATAGTGCGTATATCGTCACAAAATTTCGTAGTCTTTCAGTAAACATTATAAAGCCTTTCACATACAAAAAAATCATATTTTTTAGTGAATTATTTTCAATAAACTAAAAAAACAGTTGTCTGTGAATATACATGTGTGTATTAAAGGAGAGAATACTAGAGCCTAAACTATAGTCTTCTGTGTGTATTAAAGGAGAGAATACTAGAGCCTAAACTATAGTCTCATGTGTGTATTAAAGGAGAGAATACTAGAGCCTAAACTATAGTCTCATGTGTGTATTAAAGGAGTGAATACTATAGCCTAAACTATAGTCTTCTGTGTGTATTAAAGGAGTGAATACTATAGCCTAAACTATAGTCTCATGTGTGTATTAAAGGAGTGAATACTATAGTCTAAACTATAGTCTCCTGTGTGTATTAAAGGAGTGAATACTATAGTCTAAACTATAGTCTCCTGTGTGTATTAAAGGAGTGAATACTAGAGCCTAAGCTATAGTCTCATGTGTGTATTAAAGGAGTGAATACTATAGCCTAAACTATAGTCTTCTGTGTGTATTAAAGGAGTGAATACTAGAGCCTAAGCTATAGTCTCATGTGTGTATTAAAGGAGTGAATACTATAGCCTAAACTATAGTCTTCTGTGTGTATTAAAGGAGTGAA
>NW_013667952.1:153862-178117 GCF_000517525.1 Limulus polyphemus | reverse complement strand
CCTAAGCTATAGTCTCATGTGTGTATTAAAGGAGAGAATACTAGAGCTTAAACTATAGTCTCCTGTGTGTATTAAAGGAGTGAATACTATAGCCTAAACTATAGTCTCCTGTGTGTATTAAAGGAGAGAATACTAGAGCCTAAACTATAGTCTCCTGTGTGTATTAAAGGAGAGAATACTAGAGCCTAAACTATAGTCTCCTGTGTGTATTAAAGGAGAGAATACTATAACCTAAACTATAATCTTTTGTGTGTTTCAGAACATTATTATTGCTATGTATATATATTTAAACATGACAATGTTCTTATTATGATTTTTCTCTGATACTTATTCAACCAATTAACATCATATAATGCACTGTAAAAAAGAACATGTAGGTATGAAAACTGTGTTTTAAGTAATACATTTTTAATATTTTTTAAGTTGTAATGCATTGCCTTTATCACAGTTTTTACCAAATAGCTATTTCAATTTAGAAAGACAAATTTTTACTGTATAATGAGTACACAAACAACAGAATAAAGTTACAAATCTTAACCATCTCAGTGAATTGTATGAAAAAACTTACTTGATGTGAGGAGAGAAGCTGTTTCACTTTACGCAGTGCATGAAAGCATACTTCCAGGTTTTCATGACTGACACCTTTTAGCGAATGGCTTAATAACGAATGAAAATCTGCTTGTCTATAACAGAAAGAATAGCTAAATATGAGACCATTCTCCATTTATTTCATCTTTTATTGAATATTTAGTAATGCAAGTTTTTATCTAATGGAAATTAATTGGTTTTCATTACCTTTGTCAATAAAAAAACAAGGTTTAAATACATTTTTATGTTTACTAATTTATACATTTATTATTGCATAAACTATTTCTGAGCTACACTTTGAAAAAATATTCCAAGCATTTAATTTTTAACTATGAACTCATCAGAAAATTATTTACCATGTCTAAACTTATCACTACAAGCTCTTGAACAACTTTAACTTAAATCTAACGTAGGAACAGATATATACATACATATGTATGTCTGTCTGAAATGGAAAAATGTTTAAACATCTTCTGTTATAAAAGTACTTAGCATACAAATATTTTCTAAACAATATTTTAACTGCAAAGTTAATGGTAAGTTACACAATAACTTAATCCAAGAAATATTGATTGGGTCTCACATCATCAGTTTTTTAAGCACATTTTTCTATATATTATTTATATAAAAGAAACTGCTTATTTGCTCATGATTTATTGGTTACGAAGTCTCTGATAACAAATGAGTAACACAAAAATGTTGTCAACATTCTAATTAATCCTACTAATTGCTCTGAATATTGTAGTAGGTAAAATCAAAGTTACTAAATATGATGCAACATACAAACCCCACCAGTAATTTGTGGGTTAAAACTAACTAAAGTTATAAATATATTTACCTAGAGGGTCTATCTATGTACTCCTTTAAGACAGAGTTAACTTCAGTCAATTCTGCCAATTCTGGAATGAAGTATAAGTCATGGAAGTACTTGTTCAGTTTCTTCCTGTATAAACAGTGAAAAATGTTTTTTTCTTTCGGTTTAGAAATTAACTGTTTTTATACAGATAAAATTGAATCTAATTAATTATTACAGAAGCAGTTTTATTAACATTTACTATTGTCAAAATGACACATAATACTGTAATAATTAGTGAATGTCAATAAAAACTGAATTTCAATATAACTAATACACTCCTCTTTCTTTTCTAAGATTACACTTGAAGGTTAAATTAGATAGTTTGTGTTAAGATTTACCATGAACCACAATAGTGGTTCATAATAGGGATTGCAAAGGAATTTTCTCAAAACTCTAATATAACATTTGGGCAAAAAAAAAGACTTATTCTTGAAACAACATTAAAAACCTTTGTTTTCAAAAGATAAGACCACCGAAACACTGATAAAAAGCAAAATAAGTGATTTCACAACTGTTAAACAAAATCAAAGTTTGCGCATTTGTTCATATTATCATTATTCATATTACTTTTTCACAAGCCTACAGCAAAATTGGCTGGGTATTTTAAAATAAAATCTAGACAGGTTTATTATATAAGACACCACAAATGTCCATGACCTATTTAAACATTTATTATATTTCATTGAAAGTTGATTTAAATGGTTATAAATACATAATAGATGCAATGTTGTTGTGAGCATCTGTCTTTGTAATCACCACTTGTTAAATGCATGTTTAAGCAAAACCTCAGGCACAAGTTGGGTAGAAAAAAAGCCAATGCAGCAGTAAGCTGTTGAAAAACATGTAACATTCAACTGAATGCACAAACACATATGTAGCTTACAACTTATTCTTCATAAATCGACATAAAAAACTTAAGAAACAAGATTAGTAAAAATTGTTAATTCAAAAAAGGCAGATAGGGATCATCAAAAATGTACAAAAAGAGGTTGAGCTAAAATTGATAAGTACTGTAGACATGGAGTCAAAATAGGGATTTGTAGCTTAAGAAAATAATGTAGACACTATTTCCAGCCTAGTTTGTTTGCTTTTTTTAGAGTTCCTAGTTGTAGACTTGCAAACATAATCTTTGCATATTGATTAGCATGTAAAAATTCTTCACTTTAATGAATGCAAAAGGATATGTAACATCATATCACCCAGAAAATGTTCTTGACTTGGAAGAATGTACAAAGGCCTTTAGAATTACAATATACTGATAGTGTTCTTAACACTGAAAGATATGAAAGAACCTACAAATCAAATCACTATGAAAGTGGAAAATATGATAGGACCCATAGCATTACATCATAAAGAAAAATTTTGAAGACTTTGGTAAGACCTGTAACCCTGCACTGCCATGTAAGTGTTCTTGGTTTTAAAGAATGTAACAGGACATGTAACATCATATCCTCATGAAACTGTTCTTGGCTCTGAAGATGCAACAGGACCTATATTATTATATCTTCATGAAAATTGTTCTTGGCTCAGAAAGATGTAAGAGGACCTGTCCTCTAAAGGATGCAACAATCTGTGAATCAGATCTTTATGAGTGTTTTTGACTTTGAAAGACACAACAGATCCTGTAACATCAATTTTTCATGACAGTGCTCTTTACTTTGAAATATGTGAAAGGACTTGTTTATCCCACAATGAAAATGTTTTTGATTCTGAAGGGTATGACAGAACTTGTAACATCAGATCAGAAGGAAAGTGCTCTTTACTTTGAAGAATGCACTAGAATCTGTAGCATTACACTTTTGAGCAATCATAGATTGCTCTGAAAGGGAGATTTGGTATTAACCCTATCTACCCGGGCATCAATCTTGTTTGGTTACAGAGCCATCAAATAGAAAGTAAGACCCCTCTTGCCACACCCACCTGTTATATCATCTCTTTCAGGATTTGTTAGTAAACTCTCTTTCATTCTTAATACTGTATTATGTATAACCAATAGAAAGCCAAGGTTTTCATTTATCAAATGACGTATTATATTACATTGTGTTCTGAACAGATAATTGTCAATTTCCCTTGTAGTACAAGCTTAGTTCCCACGAGAAAGATAACAACTAGCTTGGATGAATCTTTTTAACGCCTCTTGTCACATAGTTAGAAAGCTAGAAAAATTGTGATTGCTAGAGGAAATGGTCTGCTTTTTGCATGTTATTATTCTATGTTCTTTGGTGCATTATCTAATTATTTAGTGCATTACTACCATTAGTATAAAAAAGTACAGTTAAGTGTCATCAACAGTCAGCAGCAAAAAAAAAAGGAGAAGACCCAGTTATGTACTTTATTTTTCATGTTTATTTCTTATTTATTGTTATAAAAGTAGCTAAAATGTAAAAATAGGGATCTCTTTAGGTTAGTTAAGGATAGATTAAGTAAAATAAATAATAATAATAATCTAATAAAAATGTTTCACAAGGCACTCACACAAGCGGCATGGAGGAACTCATGGGTAATGTAATTCAATAGCATAACAAGAGCTCCTTGTTCCCCAAGTGATTTACAAGCTATAATGACGTGAATAGTAGTAGTTAGATTTGGTTCAAGGAGCAATCGAAGAGCAATAAAGCAATATAAGTTAAGTGTAAATAGATGTATACTGTTACCAGTTGAAAGCTTAGGATAAATGAATGTAGTTTCATGTTACACTTTGAAGTAATTCTAGAAAGAAAGAAAAAGTACGTTAGATTTATTTCAATTTTTTTATTTTTTTGGTGGTTACGAGGTCGGTCAAATTGGTTAGGGTAGAGAAAATAACAGGTAAAATTTTGTCCATGAATATAGAGTATTTTTTTTACTAGTCTGCACCCAAAGCCATTTTCATATCAAGATTAAAAATAATCTTAATTAAAAATGATTAAATTTAGCAGTTGCTGTTAGTGGCTTTCTTGATATGTTCCAGACAGAAAAATAATCTTAATTAAAAATGATTAAATTTAGCTGTTGCTATTAGTGGCTTTCTTGATATGTTCCAGACAGCTATGTCATTGACTTACTGAGAGTGATATACATACAAAAAATCATATTTTGGTGAAGTACTTTTAATAAACTAAAAAAGGATTTGTCCATGAATATAGAGTATTTTTTACTAGTCCACACCCAAAGTCATTTTCATATCAAGATTAAAAATAATTTTCTTTATCTCAAATCTCTAAAACCTCCTAAATGCATTTCAAATGTTTGTTTCCAGTCAAACTTTATTCCTTTTTTAGTTTATTAAAAGTACTTCACTAAAAATATTATTCTTTGTATGTCAAAAGACATAATATTTACTGAAAGTCTGCAAAATTTTGTAAAGATATACATACTGTATTAAAAGTTAGTAGTATCAAAATTATAAAGACTTTAAACAAGTACAAAGAGGTCATGTGGTTGATGAAATCGACCAAGCTCGTGTTGAGAGACTTAAAAGAAGGAGAACATCAGGGTAGTTAAAGATCACACTTGTAACATGAAAGGGTTCATAACTGATGCAACAATGTTTAAAAACTATTAACAACATTGAGGTATCTTTCAGGACTGAAAGAGTTACAATTAAATCTATGTTATACATAGAACAAAGTGTTAAAATGGTATAACTTATAGGCACTTATACATACAAACATGTTTAAAAAAGGGTTTACAATAATTAAAAATGTTCATTCAAAACCAGATAGATGAAGTATTTAGACTGATTTTCTTTATTGTCATTCTCTTTTGTATATGTGTCATTTGGAGCATGCCTAAGGACAAGACTTTATCTTTGATAATATGTTCTCTGGTGGTAAAATGTTTACCAACAATCACATCTCTTTTTTGTTGTTGTTGTTGTTGTCTAATGAGGCTTAATTGTTTTAATGTCCAATGTCTGAGTCTATGTTTTGTCTGGCCCACATAAAAGTGACTAATAAATTTGGCATTATGCAATGCTTGCAAATCCCTGCTTGATGCAGAATTTAGTGTTTCACTCATGTAAACAAGTTGATTTGTTTATGTGTGAAGAAATGTCATACCTGCTCTCTTCACAGTTTTAAATACCTGATGTTTGAACTTTGTGTCTTTTAAGATTACCATGTACCTGTATGTTTTTTATCTTTTTTTTGATAAAATCTACTATTATGAAATAATAATAAATATTTCTATTATAGTATGAAACAATTATAATTAATCACACTATTATGTAATAATACAATATTTGTATTGTTGTATCAAATAAATATTTCTACTATGATGTGAATCAATGGTAAATAAGCGCACTATTACAATGGTAAAGCAATCATACTATTATAAAATAATAAATATTTCTATTGTGGTATGAAACAATGGTAAATAATCATACTACTAAGAAATAATAATAAATATTTCTACTGTTATGAAAACATGGTAAATATTTCTTCTGTGGCATGAAACAATGGCAAATAATATTACTATAATGAAATAATGGGAAATATTTCTACTTTAGCATAAAACAATGGCAAATAATTCTACTATTACAAAATAATTGATAATATTTCTATGGTGGTAGGAAATAATGGTAAATAACCAAACCATTATGTAATACTGGTTAAATATTTTGACTGTGGTATGAAACAAAGGTAAGTAATGACACTATTAGGTAATAATGGTAAATATTTGTACTGTTATTTACCATTCTTTCATGAAACAATAAACATTTCTATTGCAGCATGAAACAATGTCAAATATTATTAAGAAAAAATGGTAAAAAAATTTATTATTGCCTCATGTCAGAATAAAAATATGCACCATTGTTTCATAAGAATAAATTATTTGTCATTTTCTCATGCCAAAGCACAATTATCTCCCATTATTTCATAAGAGTGGAATTATTTTCCATTGTTTCTTACCAAAATATAATATATATATATATATATTATATATATACTTTGAATCTTTTTTTTTCTTTATCTGACCAGTTCTGGTTATCAAATTTGACATATCTTTAATTACACATTTAAAACATGTTTAACTATTAGTCTAGCATGTAAAAGTTATCAACATTTCCATTTGCTAAAGAAATTTTAAAACAACTAAAGAGTTGGTCAAGAGAAGCCTTGGTAACAGTACTACTTACCTTATCAAATCACCAATCATCATAGTAGTAATAGAACCTAAGTCTAATTGAATTTTTATGTTATTTTGTTTATATACTTTGTTTTGTTTGCCACACACTTTTTTTTAACTTTGTATTTATTCAAATTTTAGCATGAGCCCTTCAGATGGAACAAAACGAACATTAAGTATTAATCAAATGTTCCAAGAAATGTATCTACATCCAGTTTTGGTGTCTATGGTTAACTTGTGCCTTGCTGTTGTCCTTTCACCATCTTTGACTTCTGGTTTACTCTTGTCATGTGTGAAGCTTGTCAATTCCTTGCTTGAAATAGCAGGTAAAGTTGAACTTTTACATTAATACATCTATAAATAAGTTTGTAATGAGATATTGGTGTAAATATAACAAATTCTAGGCTTAACCCTCTTTCTGAGCATATCACAAGGTTTCTAGTGAGTTGCATTCAAAACTTATTCAAACTTTTTTTTTTATATGGAATACCAATTAGTATAGCATAAAAACATACCTAATAATCCATATTTTAATAGTATATAAGTTTTAAAATCTTAATTTTACAAGGCAATATTACAAAAAAGTCTTGAATCTCCCTGAGCATGAGAATTATGACATTTTACCTCTAGCCATTGTTTCTTCTCTAATTTATTTACCACCACTCCAAGAAGTACAAAATTTAACATAAATTACTCATTATAATGTTGACATCACTCAGGCAAACTATAATTTTTATACCTATCAATTTTGTTTGGTTACAAAGCCATCAAATAGAAAATCACACCCCTCTTTCCACACCTACCTGTCACATCCTATCTTTCAGGATTTGTTAACAGTTCTCACATTTATTTCTGTATTATCTATAACCAATAGAAAGCGAAGGTTTTCATCTATCAAATAATGGATAATATTAAGTTGTGTTATGAACAGAGAATCATCAATTTCTCTTTTAGTACAAGCTTCATTCCCATGGGAAAGATAACGACTAGCTTGGATGAATTTGTAATGACTCGTGTTACATAGCCAGAAAAATAGTGATAGTTAGAGAAAATTGTCTCCATTTTGCATGTTATTATTCTATGTTCTTTGGTGTATTATTTAATTAAATGAAAATTATTTTGTGTGTTACTACCATTAATATAAAAAAAAGTAATGTAATCCTCAAAGATAAAGTGCACTGGTAGACATATCACCAAAGGTAGATTTTTATAATTTGTTTTAGTAAAAGTATTTCATTACAATAACATTTCATCTTTGGGATATTTAAAATGAAATAGTATGAAGAAAGAAACATGAATATATGAACGCTTTAATTGCAACTAAAAAAATGTTGACCTTTATTTATGTTACTTTCAGGGATACTTTTGTTTGTTTTTGAATATTCACAGAAAGTTACTCATGGGTTATCTGTACTAGACATCCATAATTTTTTAAACTGACAAATTAGAGGAAAGGCAGCCAGTTAGCAGCATCCACCGCCAACTCTTGTCTGACCACACAGTGAGATTTGGCTGTCACCCTTATAATGCACCCACACCCTCAAATGATGGACTTGCAAATCGAAAGTCAAGCACGCTAACCAGTAATCCAAAGTTGTAAAAAGAATAACATATAAATAAATATGAACTTCATACATACCTGTTTTCAACAACTAGAAAGTGGAATATAGCAGCAACTCCTTGTGGATGAAACTGAAGAAGGGGTAGTAAGGCAGTCATCACCTGATTAAGAAGAGATCCAAGAGATTGCAATTCCACACTGAAACAAAAAATGGTTATATTCTGTATTATATGCTTTTTTTAATAATTAGTCATACTTTCATATAACTGAACATGTAACTATGACTGAACCACTAAAACCAAGATATTTTATGATTATTGAAATAAAGTTGCCATATAAATATGCTAATAAAAAAACTAAAATCAAAGACATAAACATGTAACGTACATAGACAGTACCTATGGAAAACTGAGATTTCGCATGAGGACTGATAATAGAATGCACAGTTTGATTTTTATCAAAGAGTCATAGATTCTTAACTTTAACCCTATCGCCTCAGGTATTCTTTACTGTGCATGACACAAGGTTTTAGTGTCTTACATTCAAAACTTTATTATACTACTTTTATACTGTTATACCAATTAGAATAGCATAAAATCTTAGCTAATAATCTATATTTTAATAATATACAAGTTTTAAGTTCTTAATTCTACAAGGGAATATTTAAAAAAATTCTGAATTTCCACTACTGTGACACATATTATCTTAGCATGTCATCATCCCTATTTTATCTATCACCCCTTGTAAATGTATGAAATTAAACATAAATTACTCTCTCTAAAATCGATATTGCTCAGACAAACCATAATTTTTATAGTCTTCAATTTGTTTGGTTATAGAGCTATCAAATGGAAATTCAGAACCCTCCTACCACACCCTCTCTTTCAGAATTTGTTGATAGTTCTCTCTTACGTTTCATCATATATTACCTATAACCAATAGAAAGTCAAAGTTTTTGTCTATAAAATGACGTATTATATAACCTTATGTTCTGAATGGTTAAATGTCAATTTCTCTCAGAGTACGAACATCGTTCCCATGGGAAAGTTAACGACTAGCTTGGATGAATTTGTAACGGCTCTTGTCACAGAGTTAGAAAGCCAGGAAAATTTTGAAAGCTAAATGAATTTGTCTACTTTTTGCATGTTATTAGTCATATTCTTTCATGCATTATTTAATTAAATAAAAAATTATTAAGTGCATTACCATCTATAGTATAAAAAAATCAGGGTTAATTCTCTTCAAATTAAATAAGTACAGAAAGGGAATTTGAAATTTTTGAGATGAGGAAAAGTATTTTTAATTTTAACATGAAAATTACTTTGCACACGGACTATTGAAAACTCAATATATTCATGGACAAATTTTTATTATATTTTATGAAAAATACTTCACTAAGATTAATGATAATTAAACAAGTAAAACACAAAACAGTAATCATGAGGAGAAACTACAGCAAGAAAACACAACAAAAAAAGTAAAATCAGTAATACAAAAAAATAAAAAATGTATAGTTTAAATGAAGACTGCATGTTGTTCAGTGTTGGAGGATAGAAAAATCTGATAATGTAGGTCGAAGTCCTGCTTTTTTGTTTTTGTGTTTTCTTGCTGTAGTTTCTCCTCATGATTACTGTTTTGTGTTTTATTTGTTTAATTATCGTTACATTTAGCATTTGTACTTCACTAAAAAATATGAGTTGTTGGATGTGAAAGAGTTGTAATATTAACTGAAAGACGCCAAATTCATGAAGAGAATGATCTTTACTTCCTTCATTACACTGTGAAATGGACAGTTTGATACTTGTAGTTGAATTCTTACCTACATATTTCAGTAACAGTATGAAAAGACTGGTTCTTACTTTCACACTCACAGTATGACTGATTTTTACCTTGAAATATACACAATTTTTCCTGATATGAATTAAAAATTATAAATTTCATTGTATTAAAATATTGGTAAATATTCCTGTAAGTTTAATAAAATTTTAAATCAATTCATTTTTAATGGGTGTTTGTAATTACTGTGTGAAGCTTACATTGTAAAATTTTGAACATCTTACATGTATATGATCTGTTTGTGAAAATTTGCTTTAGTTTATTGTTTTGATAAATACAGGATCCATATAATTGACTGATCAACAAATTCAAAGTTATTTCCGGGATATGAAACAGTGTTTTTAAGACTTCATTTGTGTCTTACTCATGACACATTTCTTTTAAGTTGGTTAATGCTTATGTCATTAACATAAAATGTTCCCAAGTAAAATCCTCATTTCAAAAATTACATGAAATATGACTCTTAATGTAAGTCATATTATTGATTGCCAATGCAGTACAATACTGACCAGTCATGAGTAAACAGTTCCAATAGATGTGAAAGATAAGTTCACAATGATCACAAATTCTAAGACAACAGATTATGTGAAATAATAAATGGATATCATTTTCTAAATTTGTCTAAACTTTTACCATTTTCAAGACCCTATGAAAACAATGTAAGCATAAAAAAATGTGTTCATGTTTAAAAATTTCATTAGATAGGTACATTAACTTCATTAAAAGCTACTTTTTTATTGTTAGAAAGTAAAGAAGATATACTTATGAACAAATGTGTTCCAGGCTTGAGCACAAATCTGAGGGAAATCTTCCTCAGTAAAACGAATAGCTATCTTTAGAGTAGCCATCACTTTCATCCTCACTGTAGTAATGTGCTTTGGACCCATTAGCTCCATAATAGAATTTAAACTTCCTAATGCCTAAAATAAATGAGAAGATTAGTTTTAGATAACAAAGTTCTCTTTATGTATTTTGTAAAGTTCTAGACTCCTTGTTTTTATGTGAATAAAAATGTGTTCAGTTTTTTAAACATGAAAACTTAAATATACATTACCAGGTATTAAGCATATAAGTGCAATATTGTGACACTGGTAAAAATTCTTATGGTTGTTTAAAATATAGATAAAACTGTCCAATAACAGTACTAAGTGAAATTTTTGATGATATAAAGATAATGAAATTATCCTAAGGATTAACAAAACATGTGCAACCCTTAACTTTAACATCATTGGTAGCTAAGTTTTTAAAGTTGGTACATTTTATAGGAACTGCTACAATCTCTGTGCAGAATAACAGATACTTCATTTTTGAAGAACTACAAAAAATTCATAAAAGTTATATGATATCACTAAATCTAATACTAACAACTCAGTTTTTCAAAAGCCTTAGAAATCAACAAAATTTCTTAATATTTTATTAATGTTCACAATTAATTGTACAGGATGGAACACAATTATGTAACTATTCAAAATACTGTCCAATATTTGAGTATGTTGCTTTCTACAGTCAAATTTCTCAACCCTCATATTTAATGTATTCAGAGGCAGGAAACAATGACACATAAGACTAACACTACAGCATGGAGCTGACTGGTTCCATACATAAAGTACAAACCATATTCAGGAAACACTTCCATGGATAACTGGTACATACCAGAGTACCTTCCATTAGTAACAAAACTTGCACCTGATTTTTGTTAACCTACCTCAAGAAATAACACATCCAATTATCCTCGAAAAATGAACTGTATTTTCTGTGAACACATAACTGTGCCCCATCCAGTATTAAGTCTTTAACAAAAATGAACTGTATTTTCTGTGAACACATAACTGTGCCCCATCCAGTATTAAGTCTTTAACAAAAATGAACTGTATTTTCTGTGAACACATAACTGTGCCCCATCCAGTATTAAGTCTTTAACAAAAATGAACTATATTTTCTGTGAACACATAACTGTGCCCCATCCAGTATTAAGTCTTTAACAAAAATGAACTATATTTTCTGTGAACACATAACTGTGCCCCATCCAGTATTAAGTCTTTAACAAAAATGAACTATATTTTCTGTGAACACATAACTGTGCCCCATCCACTATTAAGTCGTTAATTTTCTTTGCTATAATAGATTTCTGGGAGGATGACCATAAGAAAAAACTTCTTTTTTTTATTGGAGCTAAGATGGCTAACCTCACCATCATTAGCATGATCAACTCTAGTGAATAGTTACATCAATTTCCTATAACTAGTTATTATTTTAGGTGTTCATATCAGGTTCAACAATTCTAAGGATAAATGGTACATAACTGGAATTTTCAACTTGGATGGCACCTTAGTAACACATAAACTAAATCTCTAAGTCAGAGACCTCTAATGTTCAGGTATTGAACTACTGGCTAGAGAGAAGGCAGCCAGACAGTAACAATTGCTGCCACAAAAACGTTGTCCAACTGTTTGAGTCAAATAATGGGATTCACTGTCACTTTCATAACCTACTCACAACTGAAAGCACAGAGAGTGTTCAGTAGCATCAAGTGTCGACCCTGTACAAGCTAACCACTGGGCCATGCCAAGCCTGGATCGTTTATATAGGGTGACTTTGCTCTTTCATAAACAAAGTTATTTAGATGAGTTTCACTTTCATATTTTCAATCTGACTTTAAGATTATAAAGTTTATAATACCTGATCTTTATCAATTTTTGAGTTAATAATGAAAGTGCTATAACAGACCTACAAGAATATAACAATATTTTAACTGAGAAAAAATTTACAGACAAATGTGTGATATACACTGAATTTTATAAACTTTTTTTATTCTTTTCTTTTGAGAACGTACTGGAAATAAAATAAAACATAAAAATGTAAAGATGGATTACAAAATGTTCAACTAATAAATTTAAATTTCCTAATCCCCCTATGATAATAAAACACCTACTAGTTTCTTTTCCTCCAATGGAAAATTTGCATTAAGCAACTGGGAATCAAAGAAAGCAAGAAAACCCAAAAGTCGTGGCTGTAAAAATCTGGCCTATGGATTAAGAAAAAATTCAATCAATCAATTCTAATTTATAATAATTTTTATACTGATCAAAGAATGAATTTTAAGCCCTTTTTTACAAAAATTATAACAAATACCAACTTATTTTATCAATTAAACTTTATTTGCTCTGGCTACTTTTCTACCTCTATTTTTAGTTGTTTTTACACCAAAGAAAAACATACCTATAATCTGTGTGCGGTGTATGCCATATTACAATGATTCATGTACTGAAACCTTTAACTACATAATTATTAATTAAAGTTACTTCTACCAACTTTATCTCTCATAAGAGATTGAGAGTTCAAAATTCTAATAGCAATTAATTATTAAAATTGCTTTCCTTGAATAGTGTCCATACTCTACCCTGAAAAATATTAAAGTAAGCTGTCCATACTTTACTCTGAACAATATTAAAGTAAGCTGTCCATACTTTACTCTGAACAATATTAAAGTAAGCTGTCCATACTTTACTCTGAACAATATTAAAGTAAGCTGTTCATACTTTACTCTGAACAATATTAAAGTAAGCTGTCCATACTTTACTCTGAACAATTTCAGAGTAAAGTATGGACAGCTTACTTTAATCTCATGTCACATTAACTTCTAATTTCTCTATACTAGTACCACAATTATTTAAAGTCAGATACAAGGAACTGACCAATCTGACTCATCAAGAGTAAGTAAGTGACAAATTTAACTCAGCAACTATAATTTGGATTTTTTCTAGATACTGCAAGAATCAAGTTTTTAACCAATATAAGCATTTAAGGTGATTCTTAATCCATTGTATTCAGCCATCATTTTAAATTTATTACTTTCTACTCATTACTGCATGTTTTTAATATATATATATATATAGCAAAATGTATTGTATTGAAAAAAAAAAGTATAAATATCTAAGTTTATAATACAAAAATTTAAAACAAAATTCTTATCCAAACACACTGACTGATATTGGATGTGAATCCACATTCAAGTTTAATTTTTTTTCTATTGTTTTCAAAGATTTAGAATAATTTTTTTTGTATACTGAAAGTTCTCGCAGACTTTTTTTTTAAATTTCCACTGATCAGGTGAAGTTCTAAAACTTCAGGTTTCTCTATAAAAATTAACAATATTTTTTACTTATTCAATAAGCTCTCAAGAAATTAACAATTAAAATATTACTGAAGTATTGAGATAAAAAGTAAATACATTTACCAAGTGGTTACTACTGTTGCTTCTTCACTTAATATTAACATTTTTATTTAGTCTGAATGACCATAATGTATATTTCAACTAACAATTCAGTAGTAACTGTCCACAAAAAATGAGCTACAGAGCAAAACCTGAATCAATGTATCATCAAAAGAAATGTCAACATAAGCTACAACAGATTTTTATTTATTTCTATTAAGATATTTGCCAGAAATTTACATTTCATTGTACAGTATCAGGTTTTTTATTCTGTTGGAGATGGTGTAATGCAATATTTTTTAGTATTTCCAATTTTAGCTGTGGCCATTACCATATCTTCTGGTTTTGTAATAGGCTTTGGTCCATCATAAGTTTCTTCTTTCCATGCCAGCATTGCAAGCCCACTGAAGACTTGTTCATAGTGAGTGCTGATGTGAAGAAGCAATTCGTTATGTATTCGCTGGTAGTCACATCTCAACAAGCTGCCTATCTCAATATCAGTCTCAGTCTATAAATAAGAAATTCTATTATTATCAAAGTTAGTTTAAACTATATTTTATTAAATTAATACCATAAAACTTACTTCTTTCAACAGAGTTGCAAGTTTTTACAAAAATCTACTGAAGTGAATCCTATGCTTTCCCATGTAATACCATATGCGTGTGAAAAAAGCAGGGTCTTTAATTCTAAATCTTTCATCAATTGGATCTAAAATGTAAATTAACTTTTGGAACTGCAGATAAAAAATCATATATAGTATTGAAAGACTACAAACCTTGACCTTCTTTCTCCCACGAACATCTTATTCCAAATATTTTTAGAAGAATTCACTTACCAAATCCTATTCTTATATAAAAAGGGTATTAATATTGTTTGTATTTTTGATAAATACACTATTCTATAGTTAAGTAAGAAAATGTAAGTTGAATGCAAGTAGCACTTACCTGAACATAGGTAAGTGCTTTTTCCATTTCTTCTTTAGAGCAGTGACGAACAAGGTATGAAAATATGTATTTAAAATGGTTCATCAACAGTTCTCGCCTCTGCATTCGCATCTGTTTGGCCAATACTTTCAGCAACATCGAAGCTTCAGGAGAAGCTTTAGTGGCAAGTGGAGGCAAGATGTAGCGTAAAGTGCTCTATTGTTAAAGATAACATGGATGTACATGTGATTTGTAACTGTGATAACAATAGATATTTCAATTACAAAACAACACACAGCTCTTCACATTTCAAACTAAAAACTAACAAATATTTCTGTGTGCTTATTTTACACTTTCAATACATAATAAACATGAACTATTAAATGCCCTACTTTTTACATATACAACAAGTACATTTGAAAAATATTTTGAAGTGATATGTATTTGTTTATGCTTGAAAAAATATAAGCTACGGTTTCAGTAAATTAAAATAATTCTAAACTGAATGGATAGTATTATGAAAAACAAAACTATTAAACAAATGCAAGGAATAAAATATTAGTAAATTTTCATGAAAATAGTTATCTAAAATACTGATACTATGAACTTACTGAATTACATCTTTTATGATTTTAACCAACTACAGAGCACTGACTGATTTTCATATTTAAGTATCAGTTCATCAAAGCTATTTGTACATAATGTTATAACAGTCCATTTAGCATTAATTAATATGACTTGTAAATATGAAAATGGAATGTTATTATGCAAGGTTTTGAAAATATTCTAAACTGAATCTCACTAAAAAATTTAAAAATCTATAATTAACTAGCACACTTTTTCTCATTATACATTTATTAGTAGTAAAGTCAAATTTTGATATATAAAATTAAAAGTGATTTATTAAAAACCTGGGGTAAAAACTAACAAAGTCAAACAGAAAAACATGCATTAATCATAAAGAACATTGTATATACTAGTGAGGAAAGGAAAAAACAGAAAAATGTTAAAACAGTTTGTCTGAAACACAGGTATGTTACAAAGAAACTACAAATGGATAGGTCCTTACTGACAAAAATGTCCTGGTATTCTGATAACCAAAAATACTGACAAATTCGTTTAAAATAAAGAGCACTTCAACTGATCCTTGGCTGCAGCATTCAAGCATAGCTTCCATGAGAAACTGGAATATTAATATGAATGTGTAAGTAAACATTCACAATTTCATTAAATTGGAACAATGTACAATGTTATTAAAAACTACGCTAGTATTCTGTTGACTTTTTTGCTAATATAACAAGAAGTCTAAGTGCCTTTCCTACATAGAGTGTAATATGATTAATGTTGCCACCTGTTAGATATTTCATACAACCATTCCTTATTCAGTAGTAAAATATAATGTTTCATATCATGTAAGAATATGATTTGTTCTTAATTTTATCTATGAAGCATCACTATTTTTTAAATTTACTTATTTCAATTTCTATTTAATTTTATTATTTCTTAGTAGTTTAACACACAATAATTATTGACGTACATAAGATAGAACTTGAAAAACTTAAACTTGGTGGTTACTGAAGGTTGTGTAAATCTAAACGTTTCTGTTATCCTAAGTGTATCTTTCCAAGTATGCTTCCTTACTTCTTCACCATCATAAACCAACCACACCAAACAAACCTGAATAGCACCAAAAGGAGAAATAATATTTCCTTCCTTCCTCTGAATATTTAATTCCAAAATTTCTGAAAGTTATCTAAAAAGTTTATCCGATTTTCAAGTGTTATTCAATACATGCTGAAAAAAACTCCTACAACCAACCCTTAATTCTAAATACCACGAACTGGACCACCTACAAAAACTAAAGAACCAACTAGCCTGTGACCTGTAATCAGATGATTATGGCAGTATAAAACACATTATCAACCAAAATGACTCGGTATTGAATCAAGAAAAGAAGACCATATACAAGAAAAAACTAAACCAACTATGGAAATTACAACAACTTGAAGTATGGCACAACAATGAAGCACCATCTAACTTTGTCATCAACAGATCTGACAAACCACTCAATAAAACAGAACTATAACAAATGTTTCTACAATACCAACATCCACAAAACAGTTCTATACCAAGAGTTAAAGACTTGCCTATAAGATCTAGCCAAATGACTCACTTCATACAAGAACAATAAGTGACACTAACTCAAACAACCTATAGTAGAATGATGAAATCTCACTTTTTTACAGGTAACTACAACATAAGACAGTTTTCTGATGTTCTCCAAAACTGTATTTAAACAACCATTTAAAAAAATTCTGAAACAAGACAATTAACTTACTTAAACAGAAAAGTAACCTCCCAAAAACATGGTCAAATAATTCTATAACCCGAAGAAAAATACAAACATTAAAATTCTAATAGCAGATAAAGGTAACACTACTATAATTATGAACAATACAGAATTAATTCACAAAATAAATGACATCCTTTACAATAAAAAGAAATTCAACCTATTCCCAACAATTCAACAAAAACACAAGAAAAATAATTGAAACATTTTTGTTATAATAATAATGGGTAATGAAGAAAAACTTTAATATAAGTTTAACATAACAGCAAATGTACAACGTTTCGACAAGGTTTTGTCATCATCAGGTACCTGAGGGTACAGAGAGGAGGAACACAATAGCTCGAATGGGGCACATGTGAGCTTGTGCAAAACCCCACAAAAGTTCCAGTCAGGCATGAAAGTTGGGCAAGGAGGTCAGAGAAGGACAAAGGAGCAGAACAGAGTGGAAAGGACAGGGTAATATACACCTTGTGGCACCAGAAAAGGCAAAGTATTATGGACATAGCTGCCCAATAACCAGCAAAGACAGAAGTCAAAAACCTACAATGTGAATCTAATGTGAAGATGCACAGTCCTCAGAACATGATTAGTCGAGGTAACATGGACTGTAATGATATGGTGAGATTCCAAAAGGAACTTTATATAATGTACAAGATGAATATAACAAATATGCATACATAATTCTTAAAGAAAACAACAATATAAATAAATTGTTATAATTAATAAAAAGAAGTGTTTAACTGCCATCAAAACACAACAGGTAGATTCTGCTTGTGACTTGATCCCACAAAATCTCATTTAATTATGAATAAAGATTGTAGAGATAAAATCAATTATGAATTTTTTATTCCAATTAAGAAGGGTGCACTTTTACTTATACTTTTTAGCATATTAGAAAATATTTAAAACAATAGTTTTTCAGTGTACAACATGCTAAAATTGAAATGAAATAGTTTGCACAATCATTCACAGTTGCTTGCAAATGCTCCTAGATTGTACCCTATGTAACTTAAATACACTTACATAGCCTAAAATATTTTTGTAACATATCTTAGGAGTTATTAATGTCAATAAATTGATCTTTGATTTTGCAGGTTGTACTCATTTATGCAATACTTCTATTTAATATATTGTTTATCATATTAAAACACATGAATAAAATAACTCATTCAAGAATAACAGACAATTTATTTGGTACAGACTAATCTTGCCAAGAATAAGGCATGAGAAATTACATTACAAAATTTGATAAAAAAGATAATATTGATGCCATTTTGAAAAATGAGGTCATAGATCACAAATAAATCTCTTAGGTGTAGACAAGTTTCTACTTTTATAACTTATAGAAGTTATCAACTTTCAGCCTTTTTACCTGGTTGTTCATCTGTGTTTCTATTGCAAAAGGCTCCACCATAATGCTGCCATGTCCAAAGCATACACTTCCTCCTTGCTTGCTTTCCATAATCCATTTACTTTACAAGAATGCTGGTTTCCCAATGCCTGTTTCAATTATCTGATTGCACAGAAACCAATAGGTGATGCAGCTTGTAAACTGAGTGAAATAGCAAGAATATCCATTTCATTTTGCAGCTACTTGAGGTATGTAGCAGTTGAATGGATATGTCATGGAAGCAAGTTGTGTACACTTACTGTATCTCTTTTCATGATGGAGATCGTGTGTACTGTTGCCTAAGACATGTGGGTGGATTTTACCATTGATCTTACAAAATGTCTCAATTTACTTACCCAGCTAGGGTACAACTTATGGTCTCTTTCTAGATCATTCAGGTGACCCCAAGTTACTCCATATTCCATTGTTTTCCAATGCCATTAAGTACAAGGGATATCTCCATCATGGAAATTTTAAATTCCCAATCTGAACACATCATAATTATTTGAGCATAAAAATATTTTGCATAGAAAGGGCTTTACATATCCTTTCTAAAAGTAATAAATTTTCAGTGGCATCATATTACTCATGAAAAATAAATGTTAACATGTAATTTTGATACACTCAATTCTATAGCAGCTTCACCATGGTTGTCAAGTGACTTGCTTATTTGCATATTAAAAAATTATTTTAATATAATGTTCTCAACCCTACATATATCATCCTAAAAATCATTTAGTGAAAATATTACATGAACAGGAGCTTGTTCATAAAAGCACTCATGTAGCTGTGGGCAAAAATCAAAACAAACCAAACTAAGATATTTATTTTTAAATTCATCATATGGTAAGTTAATTTAGTTGTTGAATAATATTATGGCATTGTGCCTAACTTATTCATCGATATTCTATAATGGACTAATTGTTTAATGATTATATTACAGATTTCTTTTCACTAAAGATAAAATTGAAAATATGTCATGTAGAAGACAAAACTGAAAATCAGATGTTCATGAATGCCATAAATGTAGAAACGTTGGGGAAGTGGTAAGATATACCTCTTTAAAAAACAATGTTAGTAATATGTATGTCTAAAATATTAAAACAATGACTTTAAGAAGCAGATAGATGAGATTTCTTTTAAATTATGATTTTGTACAACAACTTATTAAAGTTATTTCCTGCTTGTAACACTTTTAAAGTTGTTAGATACAAATGCAACACACAACAACCATCTCTGCTTTATATAAAACTTTAAAATATCTTAGTCACAATTATTCTATGAAGTAGATTTATTTTACAAATGTAATAAAAATATAAAGAAAGAAACACACATTAACTTACTGGAAACTTTAAAAGTTCCTTTTTTTAATTCTATCAGTAAGTGGAACTAGTTTTAAAACTTACTTTGCATATAGGAAGCTTGAACTGTTTGAACAAATCAACCATTTTAACACCCTTAACCTCAGCAAGCTTTTTCATCTATAAGACACCATAATATAATATTAACAAAGAAGCAAAAGATACTTTGTGGGATAAAAAATAAAAAATCCAATAACAAACACAGGCTCTGCACAAAAACAAATATATAAAAATTATGTGATATAATTTTTAGAACATTTCAATCTGCTAACTAGATATGAATATGTCAAAAGCAAAAAACCAAATTTTTAAATTAATTTTATTACACTATTAGCAGATTTAACACTTCAAAATATCAATGTCATATTTGATGTGGCAGTGTATATTTTCACTGAAAGTGAGTATCATTATTTGACAATTTATTTATTAATTTTTCATAACTTCTACTAAAACTTTTAAATTAGTGTAATGAATATTCTAAGTTACAATTTGTTATAAAACAACCTTCGTTTAACAAAATTTTAAATATAATTTTCTTTACATATGAATTTCCAACAATTATGTAATCATTGAGGAGAACTTATGTACACTTACCTGTAACTTAGCAGTAGTTGTGATGAGCAGAATCTTTGAAAAAAGGCTTTCTAGCAGGCACACAATGGAAATTAATAACAAGTTATCAGTAGCCACTTTTCCTATTTGTCCAATAGTCAAAAGGACTGTTTTTTGTAAGTGAATATTTCTATTCTTTTGTGCAACACAAAAAACTGATTTCAGTTTTGACACAAGCAGTTCATCATATTGCACAGTCCAACCCTCTGGGTATGGTTTTCCAAAAGGTTTAATCATGTGTTGTACAATTTTACTGGAAAACCAAAGGGAAAAAAAGATAGAACTACAAATACACTAAATAAATGTGTGAGCATTTCTAATCTGCATTTTTATAACATTCTGAATAAATATGAACAAGATAAAATGCATAAAATTTATAAAGTTCTTAATAATGCAATATTTCTTGAACATTTTATCAAGAGCACAAAAATGGAATTTTGCAAAATAACACATTCCTACCAATGATAAAAAACTACTACGGGAACAATATTAACGTTCATTTAAAAAAGTGATACAACTTATAATTCGTCTGGAAAATAATATGTTTTACCAATGGTCAAACTCAATGTTGTAGTTGTATTAGTTTGTTACCTTAAAAATATTCCAATAACTTTAAAGTTTCTCTTTCAAATCTAAATTTTCATGAGTTATATTTAAGGTCTACTTGTTTGTTTTTACTACATTTTCATTCATTATAGCATTTTACAAAACACACACCTGAAACCAAGGCGTACTTCAAAGACAGGATCCTTCATGAGTTCCAAACATGAACTGAGCAACTGTTCTGTTATTGGTACATGAGCAAACACAGAAGGAAGGCTTGAAAAAGTAGCTGAAACAGTAGTAATTTCTATAACAGAATACTGTGATCCACAATGACAGTTTTTAATTTTGCTCAGGCAAATAATAAGCTTGGTACATTACTAATGCAAGTTGAAGAGTGTTAAATGCATGATAATATTTAGGTTTTAAAAAGATTTATAAAGTTTTAATTTATTCGTTGAATTTGTTTCTAAGATAAATTTTCTTATTAAAATCCTATCCTATAACCTATGTTTTTAACATGACACCCACACACCTATTTTAACAACTGAGTTTTCATGTTTCAACAGATTTGGAAGTATTTCACTAATCCAGATTGGTTTGTCAGAAGTTTGGTCTGAAAAGAGGAATCCATCGATTTTCTCTGAAAAGAATCAAGTTCAGAAGCAAATTCAGAATTTCATTCCATATCTCAAGTTCAACAAAAAAACAAAATGCATTGTAAACAGAAAAATGTAAACCAAACTTTCTATTCATTTGTTTTTAATTTCGTAATAATTTTGAATTAGTCCAGAACAAATAAATGTTTATTCGATAACCAATCACACAGGTGAATCATTTTTATTGTTGAAAAAAATCAATCAGTTCTAAATGGAGTTCAGAAACCTGCAAAGTGTTATTGACCCACTAACTGCTGATTTGTCATATAGGGTACAGTCCGCCTCAGGCAGTTGAATGCAAGTATACTATACACGGCATATGGCTTCCAAAAATCTGTATGCTTACAGTCGATGGGTTAACTAAAACAAAAGCATATCTCTGAACATTGCTCTTCAAATTATTTTGTAACTAATAAATGACCTAAAATCAAACAGAAAGCACATTAAGGTAATCAAAATTTTACATATGAGGTCTAACTTTGAGCAAACAGGAGAAATTATATAACTTTGTACACCAATATAGTTAATAGATGCACCTGTATGCCCTCAACTGTGTGAAAAACACTGCTAAACCACCATGCAATATTTTTGAGATTGATTAGGAACTATTTATAATTTTGAGCTTTGAACAATGTAGTGGTTGGGAAAGGCTGAAAGAGTTTGTGATTACATATGGGATAATTTTGATACAAAATCATCAGATATTCCTTTCCTGGAAAAAACAAAACTATTACTTAATAATAACATGAAAGAAATTATATAATACATTATTTACTTGTTGGTAAATATAATCATCAAAGAAATAATGTAAATCAATATTACAGTCATTATAGATTTTTAATATAAAAACTCTCTCTAATTAACTCTCTTTCTCTGGAGCAAATACAGGCTTTGGACAGAGCAAAAATGGCCACAAGAATGTGGCTACAATTTTTTCATCAAGAAAATCTTTGAGAAAATCCAGTGGTGAATGGCTTTCATCTAAATCTAACTTCAAGTTTCATTGTGCCTCATGGAATGAAAACTTCACGTCAGTCTCTCTGTCTTCAACTACTCTCCATGCTACTTCATCTTCACCATTCTCAAAATCTCCTCCTGCTCCTACAGCTGTCCTTTTCCTCTTGTTAGGTCTAGATCCAGACCCTGCTTTTCTTTTCCACATTGTAGCACCACTGGTCTTCCCTTGTCTTTATCTGTACTCACACCTGAAGGGCCTGCCACAGGACTCTCCTCTCTCTCACTTTCACTAGATTTATGCAAGTCAGGTTTCTCACTTTCAAAGTAATAATCATCATCAAGATTACTGGGAATAAAGTCATTTTCCTGGCTCAGAAGTAAAGCGATGAGGCCTACCAGAAGTAGTGGGTTTGGTCATTTTCTTTATTTCAAAATAGGGGTTCCAAATACATGCAAAAATCACTGAAAACACATCTTTTTTCAATCAAATTGGTGTTCAGAATGAAGATATTTTGTTAAAAGAAGTATTTCTAGTTTTATATTTAATATATAAGGCATTCAAAATGTGGGATTGATCGTGAGATGGAACAAGAACTACAAGCTCATGTATAGGCTGCTCGTTCAAGTAGAAAAATAAGTGCACTGATATATCAGCTGCTTGGAGAAAAATAGCTAAAAAATATATTGAAAGTTTTTCATATATAACATATTTTTTTATTACATTTTGTTCTGCTGCATATCTATTATTTTTTCTATTATTACTTATTTTTGTGGCTTCTGATAAAAATGTTAATTTATTTAGATATTTTTGATAATATTTTATTCTTATAAAAATGAAGAGTTAAGGTACACTGTACCTGGTTGACATCGAGAACAAGTAGGTTGTTTTTTCTGAAATATAACAGCACCTTGACAAGATGTTCCTAAAGATCTGTACAAAAAACAGTAAACAGAAACACAAAAATTTAATAAAATAACCTGTATAAAAAAACAATGTACATTAAAAAAATTCAAGTCTTACTAAAACTTCTCTTGTACTTCTGAGTAACAAATCTTATCTAATGGAATTTAAATATATATATATATCATATTGTCAAAAAAATATTTTTTTGCACACCAGTCACAAACAAAGTCCTACAGATATAGTGTAATACAAGTGATAATACTACATTTTACAATTAATTACTCTAAAGTATTTACTACAGGTTTATTTTCACAACTTTAAATTTAAATTAACCAAAGAAAACCTTAATTTTTTTGAACAGATGCAGCTCACATTATGGGATCAAATTATGTA
>NW_013667952.1:150506-152843 GCF_000517525.1 Limulus polyphemus | reverse complement strand
AAAGATGAACAACCAGGTAAAAAGGCTGAAAGTTGATTCACAGAAGGATATCCAGGAGGAAGGGAGTGACAGAAGGACCAAAGATGAAAGACCCACTACTTTCACTGATAAAGACAAACACAATCTAAGAATGACAGGAATATGACTAGAAGAATACTACATGATCAAAAAGTATGGCCTGACAGGCAAAAGATCAGGAAAATACCATACATGAAGAAGGAGGGAAATTATCTCCTTATGAAAAAAGGGAAGTGTGAAGTTAAAGCAAGAGAGAGGGGATATAGTGTTGAGAAAGATGGGTCTGAGTGCTAAGTAAATCACGACTGAGCTGGCCAAAAAGGCATCAACAATAGGACCCAACAAGGAGTATTGCACTTCAAGGTGAGGATTGGAGGGAGGAAACAGAGAGGGGAATAGACATATAGAACAAGAAAAGGCCAAGCCCAACTGTGAATACTGACAGCCAGAGACCAAATACCAGAAGTCATGCTTTCATCCAGAAATGTGACTCAATTAAAGGGAAGCATCAGTGAAGAGACAGATCTGGTACAAGAGTCAATAAAGAAATTCTGAAAGAAACATGGGTATGGCCCAGTCACCATGACAGTTCCTTGATCACAAATGAGGACAATTGAACCCAAGAAAGAAGCATTCAGATTCACAAGGTCCACTGAGGAGGCACATGTATGCATGCTGCAAAGGAATGAGACTTCCAAAAGTAAAATAGCCACACTCACAGGAAGAGAATGAAAGGCACAAAACCTGGTGACCAGATACACTCCAGCTCACAAGTAAAGAGGAGAAGGCTGAACTTGGTCAATAAAAGAGATGAAGAAAACCCCCTGAAGTGTGCATATGAGAAAGGACTTAGAACACATGACAAGTCTCCCTAACCAAGTAGCCTCCTGGAAAAGAAGGGAGGTGACAGATGAGGAAACCATCCAAGAATGGGCCAACATAAGTCAGTCATCCAAGAAAAGGAACACCATCCTATAGCCGTGAATATGGCGAGTGAAGGCCTAGAAGACGCCATTGAACACAAAAGGGGCTGACACTATGTTGAAGGGAAGACAGAAAATTGATGGATGGAATGTAGAAAACATATGGAGGATGGGTTAAGAGTAATGAGTAGTAAGGAGTCTAACGCATCACACATGGCCAACTGCAGACTGGGTGAAAAAGACAATACATGGGGTTGGAGGGAGGAGAAAAAGAAATATGAAGAGAAGCAAAGATGAGCAATCAAGGTGGAGAAATGGAAAACAACTGTTGACAGAAAATGAGAATAACAGCAGGAGAAGGGATGGGTACCCATGAGGGTGAATGTGCCATGAAAGTCACTGAGAAGAAGAGCAAAGAACTAAACATCTAGTAGAGAGAGGATGAGAAAAAGAGGAAGGCCTGGAACCTGAACTGGGAAGGTTAGAGGCAAACTGATCCAGAAAAAGAATTGGGGTAAAGTTCAAGGATAAGAAAAAGAAAACCTGGGAAGATAACAAGGACTGAAGCTAGCAAAGATAATGGAATGAACAGAAAACTCTTCTGAAGTACAATGAAGTGCCTCAGACAAAAGGCAAAAGAAAGAGAGGGAATACGGGAGAGTAATGAGAAAAAGAAAAAATTCAATAATGGAGAATCAGAGAGCAAAATAGAAGGTAAGGGGTCCTAACTTCAAACTGGCCAAATACATACCAAGAACAGAGAATTGAGAAAAGAAAAGAAAAAAGGAGTCACAAACACAAGTGGGACAAGGTATTGGGGGAGAGAGAGAGCAATTAGAGAAAGGAAACAGTATAAATCTTAATAACAAGCAAGAAGGAAAGACAAGGTAAATTCCACAAATTGTTTACCCTGGAGTAAAAAAACAAGAAATAAAAAGGACACTCAAAAGATAAGGAAAGGAACATACCTAAGAATGAAATACAGAAAGATACTGGAAGGTTAAGGTCATTTCTCAAATAGTAAGGTACTACCCAAAGTAAATTATATGAAAGTCATAGTCCAATAGATCATTCCCAACTGAGGAGAAAGAATTTTGGCTGAAGGGGCAGGAGTAGGAGTCTCAGTAAGCATGCGGTAATCCATAATACATTGAACAAAGGCTGCAACATTCCCAACAGTTAACAAGCTTCCAAAAGCTATAGTGGAAAGAATGCCTGTGTATGAATAATGTCACCTAAAGTGAAACCTTTCAAACAAAAGCCAAAGTTTCGTTAACACGCAGATATCAACAAATTGAATACAGATGAGAAAATTAAACACATTTGGTCAATACAATGCTAAAGAAGAAAAATGAGCTTATACCCAATAGCAGGTGCATACGAGGAGTTACTGCAC
>NW_013667952.1:148447-149489 GCF_000517525.1 Limulus polyphemus | reverse complement strand
TAATGCTTTTATATGCATATTATCTAATTTTTTTATTAAATCCTAAGGCTTATTAAGCAATGTTTTTCTCATGCCCTTTTTTTTCTTTTTGCTTATTGCCTATCCAACATGAAAGTAATTTTCATTTTAAGATTAAAAATATTTTTTATGCATCAGAAAATTTTCTAATTTCACATGTGAAATTTTTATAATATCCAGATAGTTATCAAATATTTCTTAAGAAAAAACTTTATATTTTATCTGTTATTTATACTAATGAATCTCTGTACAGGTTTGGTAGATTTGACTGATCTTGTAACCACCATAAAAAATTAGGAAATAAATATAAGTTATGCCTCTTTCGTTCTAGAATGACAACAAATTATAACATGAAAACATAAATGTTTAGACTAAATAGCTTAAATATAACAATACAGAAGTTACAATGGTGTGTCACGCATGCTCTCATGTTACCGTATCCAATTATAAAAGCGACCTTTAGTCTTTACAAAGTGACTTGTCTTGGCTGTGTTTTAGTAGACTAGTATTTTGTAAGATACAGTCACATTTCAATTATTATACATAATATATGTAAATACACTATTACTATTTACAAATAAGTTCTTAAACTTATTTTTCTTAAAACATAGAACAGTAAATAAAGAAGTAAAGCAAACAATTACTTCTTCTAGTTACAACCTTTGTACTCGGTTGATGCTTGACATAGGTTGCTAAACCTTTTAAAATTTCACACATGAAGGATATGAAATGAAATAATTTTTTTTTAGGTTTTATATATATAGTTGAATAACCAGAAAATCAAAAATGACTATATTGATATTACAGAATTCCACAATAATTTATCAAGCTTAGTAACTAAACTGTATTTGGGTCTAAAAAATATGAAAATTCGAGCAGACTAAAGACACAAGCCACATCTTGGAAATCTTGTCTCGAATGAACGAGATGGTGTCCAAACACATGAAAATGGCCGAAAAAACCACTAGGGGGACATTATGAGCTTTTGATTGGTTATTCACATGTCATATATTGAAGTAAGTGT
>NW_013667952.1:141890-147627 GCF_000517525.1 Limulus polyphemus | reverse complement strand
TGAAGGAATTAACAAGCAAACATACAGAGACGTAACAATACCATTTCGATGAACAATCCAAGCCATCCCTACATCGAAGTGCTACTGCATGCCTTATAGTGAGTAATTTTTGTTAAATTCTACACTTCTCATGGTGGTGGTAAATAAAGTAGAAAAGATAGAAGACCTAGAGAACAAATATCACAATTATCATGGTAAGAGAGATTGAGGATTTTTTTAAATATTTCCTTCCAAAATTAAGAACTTAAAACTTTCATAATATTAAAATTTGATTAATTAGCTACGTTTTGATGCCAAGATTATATTTGTATATAGTTTAATTAAATTTTGAATATAACTGTAAAAAGATGTGACATGCAAACTTTGACCTGCCTGTAGTGAGAGTGGTAAGCTATTTGTGAGTGATTTATTGCTATAAAATTAAATGAAAGTAGCAGAGAATCTGTCAGGAATTTAGGGTTTTTATGATAAGTAATTGTAATTGTTTGTCACAATCTGCAAAATTCTAAAAAACGATATATTTTTGATTTCATTTCACATTTTTCAACTTTTGCCACAGATGAATTTGCTATATTTAGTGGTAATGTTGAGAAAATACAAGATAAAGTATACAGTTTTATCTCAAAAAATTTTTAGTATTCATTTGAGAGGTTCTATAAAATTAGAACACAGTAGGATGAAAAAAGAATTTTTTTCATTAGCGTGAAAATGATCTTTCACTAAGACTAAATCAGTAAAGGCTTCATACATTTACAAACAAATCTCTAGTAAAAATATTTTATCATACAAGTTAACATTTTTCTTATACTGAAAATGTATTTCCGATAGATACTTACCTCCTCTCACATAAAAGTCTATCTCTAAGTATTGCTAAAAGAATTTAATAATCAGTGCACCAGTCTTCATATCCCACCAGTTTTGCACCATTTCTGAAAGTGCTTGTATCATGTGACTACTCTCCACCAATAGTATTGCATCACCTATAATAGCATAACTAGCTCCCTCTTTCATTCCCACCCAATCCTCAATTTCAAGAATTAGTAGGTAATAGAATAAAAACAATTGTTTTCGTGGGGAGGAAGGGTGGGAAGTATGTGAGAAGAGATAAGTACTTATCGGAAATACATTTTCAATGTGAGAAAATGACAACTTCCGAAACAGAAAAGGCTAGATTCCCACACTGTAAAGAAAGCAACCACCCAGAATGAATGGGTGTGCTCGGAGATGAAAATGAAGCACACCTGTGGGGTACCACTTTACTTCTGGAACAGGTATACTCTTTGCCCAGGAAATATGAAAGTAACATAAAATGAAAGGTAAAATGTCTTGAACAGGTGTAGACTGTAATGGACCAAAAAAAAAAGGATGGTGCTGAAATAATAGAGTCCAAATTTTCTTCCTCAAGGTGGTAGGCCTCCTCAGAAACATGGTCAGGTGGACGAGGAAAACAAATTGCTGGACGAACGTAAGACTCTAACTCCCTGCGCACCAATGCTTGAACTACCTTGGCAGAAAAAGTCGATCCTGTGTCTTGGAAAATCGTGCCATCTATGATGGGAATATCATTGTCTGCCACATTAAATCTCAAATTCATATTAAAAACATAGATTTTGGAAGTGAGAATTTAGTTTAATGCAAAATTGTAGAAACAACTGGAAACAAATGAGAAATATAAAAATATTGTGAGATTAATCTTGGACTGAAAAGGTAACAAAACACAAAGAAAAACTGTAGTCCCACTCAGAAAAATTAAACACATGTCTAAAATGTGTCCTGCCAAATGAGAAAGTGGGAATTGAGTGGGATTAGCAGAGGGAGCTGGTTATGCAGTTATAGGTTGCACAATACTATTGGTAGAGAGTAGTCACATGATATGTACATGTTCAGAAATGGTGCAAAACTAGTGAGTATAAAGACTGGCATGCTGATAACTAAAATTCTTTTAGCAATGCTTAGAGGGCAGTCAACAATTGAGATAGCCTTTTATGTGAAAGGAGATAAGTCTGTTTGAGAATTTTTTTTTTTGTGTACATCAGACTTGTAATGTTTACTAAAAGCTTGCCAAATTTCATAAACATACACTTAGTACATTCAGTTACAGTATGTATAGTTTCATGGTGGTTATTATGTCTATGAAACTGGCTGAGCCTACATACAAAAACCATGCATAGTTCCCATGATTTGCAAACTGCAGAAAGGTTCATCATAGTTACAAAAACAAAATCATGCACAATCACTAACTACAAAGAACACCTAGCTTGACAGTGTAATTGTTTGTTTGCTTTATTACAAGGCTATACAATGAGCTATCTGCACTCTGTCCACCACAGGGAATCAAACCCCAGAATTTAGTATTGAAAGTCAGTAAACTGTAAATAACAAACCTGATTAACACAGTTTCACCAGACAAAATACAACAGAGTTTCCCAAGAATTTCAGCCACTGCAACATGAAGTTTGATATTATCCATCTCAATAGCTAACCTGAAAAAAATATGTATCAAATAAATATTCTATTGCTACAGCCTCAAATGCATTTTGAAATATTTTCTGTATTCTTTCAAGTTTTATCTACACACAGAATTAGTTTATCAAACATATTTGTTAGCTAATAAAAATGAAAAATTTGTAAAACTAAAAAATGCACAATAATTACATTTCAGTACTTATAACTAGAACATTAGAATTTGAATTTAATTAACAAGTACAATAAATAATTTATAGTGTAATTACATAATAAAGTTCTACACATTTTGACAACATATACAAATTTCACAGATATGTTTTACAGTGATATAAAACTGAACAATTAAGGGCCATGTATAATTTTACACTCTACATGAATTTACATATTCATAAAACATGGTCAAACTTAAACCAGCCACTAGTTGCTTTATATCCATGAGTTAAGGGTCAAGACTTAAGTTGGATACAAATTCAAGGTTGGCAAAATGGAAAATTGGATAAGCAAAATAACATAGATGATTTTCTATAAATTTCAAAAATCCACAGCTTAAATATGCAATCAAATTTATAAATCACATGAGACAAACTGAATATAAATTCATTTTCAAATCACTAAATTTTACTCTTGAAAAATTTTAAACTGTTTGAAGTTCTATCTTAAACTTAAAATGAGGATTTGCTTATTTTACTGATTGAAATGCAAAGCTGCACAATGTGCTATCTGAAATGTGTCAACTGCAAGGAGTAAACCACTAATTTTAATGTTATAAGACTTCAAGCTTACTGTTGAGCCACCAGATAGCATTAAAATGAGGAAATTAGTCCTTAGACAATAGAAATGGAAAGAAAAATGTAAATATGCAAGAATACTAAGTAAAGAGATAAAAGAATGGTTTATCTACAGATGACAGAGATAACAGTGAAGTTCTACTTAAATTGTAGCAAAGACAAATGCTTGATATAAAAATCTGACATAAATGTAACAAACCAATAAAATTTTTGGCATTAAAAATAAAACTTATTGTACACATATATTTCTGTTGCTAACATACCTTATAATTTCTGATGAAATTTGGTCACTATCTTGCTTCACAAGATGACAGAACAAAGGTAAATTATATAATAGGACTTCTACATTTTCTTCTTTTCTTTTGTGCTATAAATACAAGTTTTGTTAAACATATTTCAAACTTGTAACCATCTATAAATCTCTGATTTATCATAAAAAACACACAAATTAACAGTTTAAAAAACTGAGATATTCCATTTGTAAAAAGTAGGATACAAAAGAAAATACAAATAACTGATGTGACATCAGATGCTGATAAAATTTAAATGCCTGCATGTATTTTCTTTTCATTGGTTTTTACTTATTTTGTATTTCATTCATTTAGTTTAACACTATCAGGACAGGCACCTGTATTTTACAGAACCTTTAACCATCATATAAGCATGGTGGTATATGAACTGTAATTCTTAAAGTACTTATATCTTCACAAATTTTGGCAAGCTTTCAGTAAACTTTAAGTCTTTTGCAAATAAAAAATCAGAATTTTTAATTCATTATTTTTACTGAAACTTTCTGTTTAACTTATAGTGTTAGAGTGTTGACTGCTCCGAGTGCAAAATAAATTTAATATCATAAGATTAAGAATACTTTCCTTCATGTGGAAATTTTCATATTTTGTTTGCATAATCCCTAAAATCTCCTAGAGAAATATAATTAAAAAAACACAAACTATATTTTCTCTGTTATTTTTTCTACCCTAACTCAATTTGACCAAACTTGTAACCACACCTCTTTTTTCTTTCTAGAATGACTTCAGATTGTAACATGAGACATTATTTGTTTATCCTAAATAGCTTTAAACTTGTGACAGTATACATCTTTGTTGATATTAAATTTTATTTCCCTTTGAACTGTGTCTAAACTAATATTCCCACCATAAAATTTGATATTACTTAGCTAATGTGCAACTCACGTTACCCTATCAAATTACATAACACATGGTCTACTTGCGAGATACTCACAAGCGTACTTCATGAATTATTTTTAGTATTATTATTATTAATTTTACTGAATCTAACCTTATCTAGCTTAAAACGTTTCTAATCTTTACATTTTAGTTACTTTTATAATACTAAATAAAGAATACACATGAAAACAAGAAATAAAGTACTTATCTGGGTCGTCATCTTTTTTGCTGTAGACTGTCAATGACACTTAACCCTACATTGTTTTTACTAATGGTACTATTGTAATAAATATTTTTTATTTAATCAAATAATGCTCCAAAGAACACAGAATAATAACATGCAAAAATCAGAATAAATATCACAATTATTCTGCTTTCTAACAATGCGACAAGAGCCCGTAGAAATTCAGCTAATCAATGTCTTTCCTGTGAGAATCAAACTTGAACTGGAAGCAAAACTGACAATTATCTGTACAGAAAACAATATACTATAATATGTCATTTGATAGATTGAAACCTTGGCTTTCTATTGGTTATACATAATACAATATTAAGCATCTGAATGAACTTTTGGCAATTTGTGAAAAAGGCTGTGACAGATGGGCATGGTGAGAGGAGTCTCATTTTCTACATTATGGCTCTGAAACCAACTAAGATTGAAAGCTATAAAAATTATGTTTTGTCTAAGTAGTAACCATATTATAATGAGTAATTTACATTGAATTCCAAACTTCTTGAAGGGATGGTAAATAAATTAAAGAAGAGGGAAGACCTAGATAACAAATGTCACAGTTCTCATACTAGGGGAAGATTTAGTTTTTTTAAAAATATTTCCTTATAAAATTAAGAAGTTAAAACTTAAATACTATTAAAATTTGATTTATTAATTATCTTTCAATGCCAAGTTTATTTTTATATATTGATAATAATCTAGTTAATGAAATTTTGAATGAAGCTCTGTGAAAGGTTGTGACATGCACACTTTGACCTACCTAATGCAAAATGGTTAAAAGAAGCTTTGGATGATGAATAACTGTTCATTTTGAATAGTCAAACATTTAACAAGCTTCATTCATCTGCATTAGTTGGATAACAATTTCTTGAATTGAAAGCTGAACAGTATTGAAACTTCTCTTTTGCAGTTGACAGCATCAGTTTATTACTTAACTTCATTGGAGTGATTTATATCTAAAATGTTTATTTCACATAATGCTTACTTATTTGTGCCTAAAAAAAGGATTAAATTGTTTCTAATGTTACCCTGTTTATATATATATATATACGTATATATATATA
>NW_013667952.1:127570-141022 GCF_000517525.1 Limulus polyphemus | reverse complement strand
ATGGTATCCAGAAGTTGCCCTGGCCGAGCCAATCTCCTGACATGAACCCCATCGAAAACCTCTGGGCCATACTCGACCGGCAAGTCAAGAAACAACCAAAAAACCATCTTCAAAGAGCGAGATACTTCAAGTTTTGAAGCAAGAGTGAGCAAAAATCCCACAATCTAAAATTGATGAGATGATTCTAACGATGCCCCAAAGGATCAATGAACTCCACGAAGCGAAAGGAAGATCTACTAGATATTAATTAAATTATAAATATATCAATTCATGTGAATATGACTGAAAAATTTCATTTTTTTCTGAAAAGGTGGTGTCTATTTACTTGTGACCACGCTGTGTATATATACATTCAAGCTACAAGTTTTTTTATAAAACAGATTACATCAAAAGGAACGATAGCATGAATTTTACAATGCATATCCAAACCTCAGATGAAATATAATAAAATGTCATTTTATGGAGAGAGAGGAAAGAAAAAAACAACAAAAACACAGCCTCGAAACAAACATCCAACACCATAGCACAAATCATAAAGTGGGTCATTATGTAATGTGCCCTGATTTTTTTCTGAGGTACTGGTGGAAATAAGACCCATATTGTATTGGGGTACACCATCTATCCAGTTTAACCTCAACTTTGCTGACCTCACATATTTACCATAGACAGTGTACCCCTAATATAATATGGGTCTTATTTACACTAGTACCTCAAAAAACAAGGGCACATTACATAATGACCCACCTTATGATTTGTGCCACTGTATTGGATGTTTGTTTTGTGGCTGTGTTTTTTTTTCCCTCTGCATAAAATTACAATTAGTTATATATATATTACGGCCTCTTAAAACCATCCAGGAAATATGATTTATAGTGATAAGATTGCTTAATACAAGATAAATTTGGAACTGAAGTAAATATTTAATTTGTTTCATAAATACTTGTCTCATTAAAATCCAGTAGTTCATTTTTCAGCAGTTTTGAATCATTAGTCAAATTTCCAAACAAATTTCATTTTCCTAGTCAATGCCCATATTTGACCAGGGAATTTACAAATTTATTTTTGCAGGAAAAAATCTAATTGGTGGCTGCAAATGCTTGAAAGTATGACCAATTCCTTTTGTATTTTTTCGATGGAAGCAACTTAAGAAGGATTAAAAAAAAACTAACAACTAAGAATCTGGCCTCTTACATTTGCTCCTGATGTATTCCACACATTTTAACCATTTTTCACATTCCTGTTACAAACTTTCATAATGATTGCTAGATTCTTATTATTACCAAAAAACATATCAAATTCTACTTTGAAATGCAGATTTATACATATTCTGCTTCTATAATTTCAGAGCAAGGAACATTTATCAATATTTTCATATGTAAAAAAGTTCCATTAATTTTGATGCTAAGAAGTGGATAGTATCATAACACATCGACCAGAAGTAGCCTAAAAATTAAGAACATAAATATACATAACAGTAAAGGTGCTGAAAACAGAAAATTCACTACTCAGCTATACCCTACTTTCTGAATGCTACACTAGTTGTTTAAATCTTTTTTACAGCTTCACATGTAATTTGACCATTTATGTTGAGTAAGCACATAAAAAACAAAATGATATAACAAGACAGTAAACTTCCTCTTTTTTTTATCAATTATCTTAACCTAGATTGGAATTCTTATTAACCCTTTCACTAACAGCCTTGATTTTCCTCCTTCTTATAGTAAAGTTCTAAAACCCAGCAAGTAAAAAAACAAGAGATCAAGAGGACATAAAACAACAGCAAGAAACAATAAAGCTCAGCAAGCTACTTCCAGTGCACTGATATTTTGATTTCAGTTTTACTTTTTAACCTACTAAGAAATTACTGATAAGTAGCATTATGTAGATCATTGAAATTTTTTATAATGCTCTAGTTTTTAATATACATTTATATATTTACAGCAACTGCAAATGTCTCACCCCAATAGTAAACATATGAAAGTAATATTATATACACTGGGTCTCCGTTATACATTGAATCACTTTGTGTCATTTCATTTTTACAGCATTCATTAATTACTACCCATGTATCAAACGACATTGCCCTATTTCATTACTAGAGTGTTTCAATGTCGTCACTACTTTTCTAGGTGTAGCATTTACCAATTACTACCCATGTATCAAACGACATTGCCCTATTTCATTACTAGAGTGTTTCAACGTCGTCACTACTTTTCTAGGTGTAGCATTTACCAATTACTACCCATGTATCAAACGACATTGCCCTATTTCATTACTAGAGTGTTTCAACGTCGTCACTACTTTTCTAGGTGTAGCATTTACCAATTACTACTCATGTATCAAACAACATTGCCCTATTTCATTACTAGAGTGTTTCAACGTCGTCATTACTTTTCTAGGTGTAGCATTTACCAATATTTTTGAAACAGTGTCGCTTTGTTTTATTATTAGTGTTAAAACATTGTTGGACTACCTTATCAGGCATAGTGTTCCCCAATTACTGTACAGTACTGTACTACCAATATATGTGTGTGTGAAGAAACGTTGCCATGTTCCACTACTAGAGCGTGCCAATGTTGTCAGACTAGTTTATTGGGTAGTGTGTGATACATCATCCACTGGCCAAGATGGTAGAGGATCTAAACATGTTGTGTTTGTGTGCCATTTTCTGAGTACGTTATTTTTCTTCTGCAGAAAAGCCATGTTATAACATATAAAGGGGACCCTTGTACTTTGATGTGATAGTAACTAATCACCTTTTAACTTCCAGAAAAGATCATGTGATATTTTACAAAGTCATTGAAATGATCCAAGTACTATTAGCAAAATTTGGCTGAACTTATTCACTTAGCTTTCATTCCCATACCCTTACTTTTCCTTAAGTCATAAACCTGTTGTAGATGTCACTACTGCTGTCACGTGACACCATTCCTGTATATCATAAAACATTGTGTCATTTGTATATTTTATATCTGTGTGTATGTGTGTATATATATATTTATTTGTACATAAACCATGTGTCAGTCAATTTCCTATACAAAATTTGAAACTATATTTTTACATAAATCATACACTTCTTCTATACTTCAATATTACTTTGTTCTACTTTTTTTGTTTGAAACTGTATATACATTTTTTAAAGTATTTTAAAATATACCATAACATGTCTAAGCACATGGAGCCTCCATTCTGGGAACATTTGTCCAGGAAGCCTCATCAAGGCTTGAAGACATTCTGTTGTCACTATTTGAGTTACAGCCACTGCCCACTGAGACTTCTGTTCATTGGTTACTTTTCCAACATTAAAATTTTGGATATCTGTTGACTGTTACGAAATAAAAGAAACATTTTACTTTCAAACTAAACAACACAGAAATTTTATGTTTGGTTAAAACAGTTTTTGAATTATATATGTTTTCTGAATACTTAACATACATACTAATATGATCATTCTCACTAAGTTGCACATTTAACTTCTGTTAAGGATAACATGAAAAAGTTGCAATAATACTGAACAAAATGCAACAGAGACATGCTTCTTACCAGGTAAGGGAGAAGGTGCACTTAGTATACTTCGATTTTTTTCCTTCTCACAATGATTTAGTTTTTCTATCATTTTTCAGGTTCTTAAATTTCTACAATTATGTTATGATAAAACATCAGAATACTTTCATTTGTCTTAAAATTTCATCTTCATTATTGATAAACAGAAATTTCAATTTTATATATCTAATCACCTTCAAAGTTATAATTTTCCCATACTGAAAATGTATTTTTGATAGGTATTCACCTATTCTCACATAAATAGCTATTCTCGTTCAGTGCTGCCCTCTATATGCAAAATTTGTTTCCATATGTTATAAGCCTTTTATCTCTCCTCCATTGGAATTGACTGATTTCAATGCGTCTCACATGCAACAACCCCCCACCAATAAGAGTGCAACATACTCTCATGATTGCATGTGGCTCCCTCTATTCAAATCTACCAAACTATCATTTTGAGTTTTGGCAGAAGATGGAAGTACCAGTTTTCAGTGGGGAAGAAGGGTGGGAAGTGTGAGGGGAAGTAAGCACCTATCAGAAATAGATTTTCAATGTAGGAAAATTATAACTTCCAATATGGTACATTACCTCCACTCACATAAATAGTTAGAATTCCACATTGAATAGGTGGAGGGACCGGTGCGAGGGAAAGAAAGAAGCAACCTCCAAGTGTCCAAAAGAAACTCTCTAAGATGAGACAGACAGATTCTAAGATCTGATGTGAGGAACTGTACTACATCTGAACCAGGTATACTCTTCGCATATCATAGAAAGATGTCGCATACATAGGTAGAAAACAGAGGAGCACTTCCAATTGGAGAAAACTATAGCCACCAAGTGATCTGAACCATGTAATATTAAGAAACTCAATCCCAGAAATGATAAAAGTGGGTAAAAAAAAAGTATATGCCCTTAGGTTTAAAGTGGCTATGGCATGATGAACCATACACGGCAAGTCAACTTCAATCCAATACCCAGGCCACCATGAGCCAACATCCATGTGGGGGTAGGAAAGAGGATCATACCGGTGGGAAGTCAACTACAATCCAAAACCAAGGGTAGGAAAAAGGATCATACCATCTTCACCTGAAGTTCATGAGACCAGAGGGAATCTAGTACCCCCGCAACTCATGAATGGGGCACATGTGAATATGATAAGTTGATACATTGATCCAGGAACCCGACATTCGAGATCAAAAAGATGTCTACATAATGTAAAACATCTGCCTCAAAATTGAAATTGACCAGAACCATCCAAAGTGCATTAACATCCTCAGAATGAAAAACATCAAGGGATAGTGGAAAAGAAAAAAACCGTAACAATCCGCAATTATCTTCACCATGACCCACAACATTGATTGAGTATAAATGAGGGAGAAATATAGACATCTGTAATAAATGTGTGAAGATTAATGTTGATTGGTTCTACTCTAAATCCAAAACCTAGCCAATGAGAACAGATATCCACTTGGGGTAGGATAAGGGATCCCAATCAAAGGGGTGAACAGCAATTTTGATGTCTCACTCCCATTCGTTTTTATGTTTCATATTGGAGGATATCTACACCAACAGAACACCACAGCCCTACTCTCAACTGAATGTTTTTTTTTAATCATTTCTATATTATGTTTGTATTTCATTAACTCATTCAGGAGGATGCAACTATGGTCCACCACACTAGCAGTTTGGAACTGGAAATTTGTAAGGACTCCCAAACTTCACTAGAAGAGGGGGGGGGGGGTAAAACACAGTTAGAGGGTCGGAAGGAATGACAACACCTGAGACAGTGCAATAGGTGACCACAAAAACCTATTATGAAAAGCAAACCATACTGATTTATTCAATACAAGGCATGGCACGGATGGGCAGCTATCCCCTTCTGCTTTGCCCATGTAGTCCATGGGTGGGTATGGTCCGGAAAGGGCAAATTTATGAAGCAATTCTATCGCAAGGATAAACCTACAAGCGATCTTGTGGAACAACCCATCTCTGCAGTGTGCATTGCATGGCCATGGAATTATAATATGTAAGTCAACATAGCTTGACAGTGCAGATTTGAAAAGTTAGAGAATACCTGGTCAGGTACCAATTGCCACGGAGCGGGATCCAAACAACGAACATTAGTAAAAGTGAACAGGGCCTCTGAAAAGGAAAAATAATAATAAAAAAAACTTACCCAGTCAATGAGAAAATATGTAGAAGGATAAAGAGTATATGAAACATCAATAACAGACCACCAACGTCCATGGGTGAATAGAAGAAGGAAGGAAGGAAGACATAAGGGAAGGTGAAACAAGGAGTAGGCAATGTGAGGCAGTGCAGGATCACATTAATATCCCATCTGGAAGGGAAGCACACCACAGCAGATGACAAATCTCGGAAGAATACATCCACAGGTAAAGTGTATTACAGAGAAATACCTGCAGGATTGGGAAAAATGAAAGGTGAGGGACATGACCACCTGAAAATCCAAGACTGAGGAGACAGAAAAACCCTGATACAAAAGTCAATAGAGGAAATCTGCTTGGCAAAGAACAGTGGGATGACTAAGGAAAAACCCTGGACCCAGAAACCAATGACAAAAAAAAAATACCATTTGCGTAGAGAAACTTCCATGTAGGAAGGGCAAATGAAACAAGCCAGAAATGAGGCTAACCATTGGGAGAAGACAGATCACCTCACCAATGACCAGAGGAAAACTAGGCATGAAGACCAGTGACTGAGGGTGGCAAAGAAGGGACAGATACAGAGGAAAAGATAATGGAGGAGGAAGTTGGAGCTGGAGAAGCTACAGCTGAGATGGCCAGGAAAGAGCTATCAGAAGGACTGGACATGGAGTGTCAATGAACGAAATCATCAGGAGAATGGGATGGTTAGACAAATATGTAGGTCCAATCCTGATTGAAAACATTGATAGCCAGAGCAAGAAGAGGAGGAAACAGAGACCAAAACCAAGGCAATTTGTGGTTAAGGGATGTAGCAAAAGCCTAAATGTGAGGAGTACCCCACCAAAGTCAAAGCCACTAAAAAACAAATGGATTGAGAGACCACTTTGTCAGATAAATGTTGTCTGGACAGAAATCCACTCCACGACAAGAGCAAAAGCACCCAGAACATGACATGCAACTATATAAGTATCAAGCATGTGGGTCCAAAAAGAAGATCCAAATATGAATACAGGAGGAAGGACAACAGATGTTGCCCTGGTGATTGAGATAAGCAACAAATGAAGAAAAGCCAGAATTGATCATTACCAGACAATTTCTGGCCAGATACAGAAAATGAACTAAACACAACGTACAGGAAGAAACTCCAGGGTACTGATAGGATAAGACATCTCAACCACTGACCAAAACCCTGAATCTTCCAGTTGATCAACCCACGTCCCCCATCCTCAAAGGGATGTATTCATGAAATGTGGAAAACCAGATGAAGATAAGGAAGCGGGGTACCTGTGAGTCATATCTAACCACCAACGCTAATCAACAACAAGGGTAGGAGGAAGGGTAATAAGAGCTGACAAAGGATCCCTGCAAATTCCACTGGTGGTGAACAGTCCAGGAAAGAGCTCACATATGAGCCTGACCAAAAAGGCTAAGGCTACCATGGAAGATCACATCACCAAAAGCGATAGAATTTTTCAAGCTGTAATTGAACTGAAAACCCATCGAACTAAGTTCAAGAGGAGAAGGGCAGTCCCAACTGAGATGTGTGTGGAAAAAGAAAAAATACTTAAATGGACAAGATATTGGATAAGCCACAGTATGGACTTCTCCAATTTGATTAAAAGCCCATTATAGCCAACTCCAGAAGCAGCTAATAAGAGCAACAGATGGACTCCTGTTCGGAACGAGTGAATAGTAGCCAGTCGACCAAAGAAAGAGGAAAGTGCAACTGAAGAGCATATAAATGATGAACGAATGCTCTGAATGCCCGATAAAACATACAGGGCTAAAGAAAGTCTGAATGGCATTGCACAAAACAGAGAAACCACCCCTTGGAGAATAAACCAAAGTGAGGATTGTGAGTAACAAAATATCGGGATATGCAAAGGAGCATTGCAACATTCCTCTTTGTCATCGATAAACCTGGAGAAAAAGCTAACCTCAGGATGAGAAACAACTCCAAGGAAAAAAGGTGGCAGAATGAAAATTAGAATGAGGTGGGACAAACCTAGTACAGAGTGCCAGTCTCCAGTTTGGCACAAGGATAACAAACAGCATGGAGAAAGATGATGAACACGTGCAATGGCCTGTAGAGATGGAAAGTTTTGTATCACCTCGGACAGATGCAGGCTGGTGGCAGGATCCCAAGTCATGGGAAAAAGGTACCAGGAACAAAGGAAGTGGGGAAAGTAATTAGATGAAAAGTCCCTCTGATAAAACCCTAAGAACCTGTGGAACTGTAGCAAAAGATTGCCAAAGGATAACAATATAATATAGTCAAGCTCGCACTGGACCGGAACCCTCTGGTTAGTCTCCAGTACGGTTGGTGACATGACCAACAGCATTAAATAATACAACGAGATGAGAAACCCCTGGAATGGGGACAGAGACAGGTAGATAAGGGTCAGGATGGGAAAGGAATAGGGGTGTGTCATGGCTCCAACTGCTACAAACATGCAACCAAAGAGGAAAGGTTCGAGTGTTCATGCATAGATTACACATGAGATTCCCAAGTCATAGATATATGACTGAAAACACATCACCAAAGAAAAATACAGAAATCCTGAAAAAAAAGGTGTAAAAGTACCTGGGACAAGATTGCATCGTGACGAAGAAAATACCAAGGTTTGGCTTGTTCAGGTGGATTAGTGGTTCACCCATATAATGATCAATCTCTTGATGGATAATAGCAGAGCAATTCAAGGACTGGTCTCCTTCACATGCAGCCTGTGAAAATAATGCTAGAAGTAGAACACCCGAAGTGGGAACATAAATCTCAGAATTTATTGTATAAATACATAAATCTCAGAATTTATTGTATAAATACATAAATCAAACAAAAAGTGTTTGATGTAAAATACGCGAGAGTGAGAAAAAAAATTAAGACTTCAAAATTAAGGTAAATTAAAAGAAAAAAATAATAATGACGAAATCCCACTTCGATAATTAAACTATGAAAATCACGATTCACATGAAGAGCATCAAAAGAAAAAACATTTGAACATGAGTATTGTTAAACGAGAAGTGATAGTTCAGTAGAATTGAATACAGAGAGCCACATGCATCATGAGAGTAAGTCACACTCTTATTGGTGGAGGGTTATGACATGATGATTTGCATTTGAGATGCATTGGAATCAGTCAATTCAAATGGAGGGGAAATAGAAGGCTTGTGGTATTTGTAAAAAACTGTTTTTGCATATAGAGGGCAGCACTGAACGAGAATAGCCATTTATGTGAGAGGAGGTAATGTACTGTATCAGAATACAATAGTCATTTCTTCCAGTTAGAAAATCAATCATAAAATACATTGCAGAGACTGACAAATATTTATTAGTGACATAAAACCTGACCTTTAAAAATAGCAGTAAGTTGGAATATTTAATGAATATTTTGCTAATAATAATAACTCTTGAAACAGAAGGAAAATCATGAGTGAAACACAACTTGGTTAATTGTATTCTCAAGGAAAAATATTGTTTTAGCAAATAAAAACATATGCATTGGGATGGGCAGAAAAATTCTAAAACAATAAAAGCATTGTTTAGATGCAAGCCTCATCAGAGAAATGTATGAACATCTTTTTTTACATTTTCCTTCCTGAATTAAACAACATAAGTTATACAAAATGACAAAATATCAATTCTAAAATATTTTTGAGTAAAGAAACTTTTGAAATAGAGTTATAAATATTTTATTTGCTTACATTATGAAATTTCATAATTAGGTGTGTGCTCCACACCAGATGTGCTCACCTTGATAACACATACACACACACACAATAAGAGTTGTACAAATATAACCAAATTAATAAAAGCACGTACTGTTTCCAATAGCCAAGGAAGTGATAAGATGAAACAGGCCTTCTGTTGTATTTCCACATTCAAGTCTTCATTGTCTGAAAATACAATAAAAAACAACATGAATTTCAACAAATAATTAAACTAAATTATTATAATTTAATGTGCATACTACATAGTTTTTGGTATCAGCCCAAAGTTTAATCTACTGATAGTTATAATAGTAATATAAGCTACAGACTTTTCATAGAGAATTTGAGAAGCCAATAAAAACAGCAACATAGTTTATTTGTATATCAGAATTATAATCAGGGCTCGAAATTAGCAGGAGCCTGGGACACAATAGCCCCCAAGAATGCTAGTGGGCCTGTAAAAAGTGTCTGCTAGGTAGCCCACGTGGCCCCTTAAAATCAGAAGAGCCATTAAAAGTTTGACTTCACGTAAATTGATCTAAGCATTTCTTAACTGAACAGATCTTATGGCAAAACATGAATGGACTTTTCTAAATTTACAAACAATCCTCAGTCATGTACAATCCACAAACATCATCACTATGAATGTCCATGTATTCATAATAAACACACTTTCATTAATAAGAATGCCATCACTTTGTTCAATGTTCAAACTTTTTGTATCAGTGTAATAAAATTGATATATAAAACTGTCATTTATAACATTTGAAATATAGAGTGATTATTTGATTTGTTTGTTTGTTTGTAATTAAGCACAAAGCAACACAATGGGCTATCTGTGCTCTGTACACCAAAGGTATCGAAACCCAGTTTCTAGCATTGTAAGTCTACTGGCATATCTCTGTGCCACTGGGGGGCATGTGATTATTTGAACTTTTATAAAAATGACTATTGTTTTCAATCAGAATGCTACTTTTTTAACTTTTTATATATGACACCAAGCCTGCATCACACATTTAAAATATGTACACACAAGTTGTTTTTCATCAACATTTTCCAAAAACAGCCAAGTAAAAATTGCAAGTTTGTAAGTTGTTTGGAGAATCTACCTTACTGCATGTTCATTGTTTGTACATGTTAGGGCAAACACTTTTAAATCCAACTTTGCAGACCGCACTAGCCAAAAATAAAACTAAAAAATATTACTGGTTTACCGATCATGTCACAATAAAAAATCACCAACTGCCAATAATTATAGCACACAATGGGCCATTTCTGATTATGTACAGTAAAGCTGACAATGTCATTGTGTAGTATTGTTTAGTTTAACCTTAAAAACTGTGACGATTACAGAGAATGTACTTTGAAGCTTCATTATATTTTAAATGGTTGAATTTATCAAGAAATGTGCCAAGTTGAACAAAAAAATGCAACCTGCCTAACTAATGAATGAATATTTGCTGTCAAATATTTATCAATGCTATAAGTGTAGCTACCAGTTCAGCCATCAATTTTGATTTCATTACTTTAAGTTGCATGCTCAATCCTTTTTTTTTGGCCACACCTTAATGTTTTTGATTAGGTTTAATAATAATGGGACTGGTAAGTGATGAAATGGAGTGTTCCATAGGTGTCTAATAGGTTAATTATTTTGTAAATATTTGTTTACACCTGTTTACCGCTTATAGTGCCATCTCCGAAAATGACATGCGCCTTTCAAACAATCCCCCCCCCCCATTGGAAAGTAATGGAACATTTAGCATTTAAAATTTCCGATTGCTCTGTTGTGATGCACTTTTCAGTGAACTCTCCAAACAGAGTTAATACACAGTGCATAACTAATGGAAAGTCACATAACATATCATTCTGAGAACTTAAAGGGGAACAAAAAGTTACTGTTATACCATGCTTTACAGAGAAATTAAAGATCATATATGAAAAAAAAATAATTTAAGTGGTCTGAAAAAAAAATGAAATGGTTTGACTTGATTTTATTTTTCATGAAATACAAGTTCACAATAAACTAAATTGAGATATGTTGATATCTTTAATTTCATTTCAATTTACATAACATCCTCTATTTAATTCAGTGATTTTTCTAATAATTTCTACTAAAGAGTATATTTTACAATGAGCTATAGGATTAGCCCCTAAAACTGCATGTTTGGGACCCCAGCGGCTCCCTAAAAAAAGTTAGGAATGAGACCTGTATAATGCCCTTAACAATTACTATAATAAATCTACAAATTATTATAACTGTAGCTTCTGTAGCAGAGAAAAAATACATATATTTCTAATTTCTATATACATCAGAAACAAAACAACAATATTAAAAAATTTTGTTGTACTTACATTCAAGAAGAATGAAAACTAAAAAATAAACTTATATGAAGATTAAAGTTTCTTAACACCAAACAAAAATAAAACTGAATAATTACTTAAAACTATTGTCTCTAAAATACAAATAAGTTCAACAATGTAAGAATATCCACAACATAAGTAAAACAATATTTATATCTATATTTAAATCAGAATGTGAATATCTTTTAAAACCATGAATTATTAGCAAAGGTGGTCATTTGAATCTCCAATAAACTCTTTCTTCATATGAAATTTAAAGTTACCAATATCAGCAATAAATAGTTTTCTCTCTGAGAAATGTTTTATTCCAACAGCAACAAAAGCATAATAATATTTTATATTCAGATACGGATCAATATTATGATATGTCATCAGCTATCAACTCTCTCACTACGAAGTCGGCTGAATCGACCAACCTCGTAACCACTTTGTACTCATCATAGTTTCCGTACCATAACTTTAAACACAGTATGTGTATCTTCACTAAATTTGTCAGACTTTTAATAAACATTACAAGACATTTTTAAACAAAAAATATGATTTTTTAATGAAGTATTTTCACTAAAGATTTGTCCATGAATATATATATACTTTTTATTTACTATTCCGAATGTAAAGTGATATCCCCATTAAAATTAAAAATTAATTTCTTTGTTTCAAAAATCTCAAATTTCATTTGCATAAGCTCTAAAATCTTCTAAATATATTTCAAATGTTTTTTTAAAGTAAAACTTGATATTTTATCTGTTATTTTCTGTACTCTTAGTCTAGAATGATTTCAAATTGTAACATGAAACTACATTTATTTATCCTAAATAGCTTTAAACTCATAACAGTATACATCTGTTCATACTTAAATTTATTGTTTTATTCCTTTTGAACCGTGTCTAACTATATTTGTGCCATTCTATGTTGTAAATCACTTGGTAAAAGTGCAGCTCACATTATGTTATCAAATTACTTTATGCATGAGCTACTCGCGAGCATACCTCATGAAAAAGTTTATTATATTATTATTATTTATTTTACCTAATCTAACCTAAAAGGTTTCCTATTTTTACATTTTAGTTAATTTTATAATAATAAATACAGAATACACATGAAAAAACAAGAAATAAAGTAAGTACCTAGGCCTTCGTTTTATTTTTGCTGTTGACACTTAACCCTATTTCTATACTAATTGTAGTACTGTACTAAATATTTTTTTATTTAATTAAATAATGCACCAAAGAACAGAATAATAACATGCAAAAAGCAGGCAATATCCCATAACTCTCACAATTATTTTGGCTTTTTAACTATGTGACAAGAGCCATTACAAATTCATCAAAGTTAGTCAATGTGTTTCCAATTGGAAAAAAGCTTGTACTGAAAGTGAAATTGACAATTCTCTGTACAGAAAACAAAATAATACATAATTTGATAAATGAAAACCTTGGCTTTCTATCAGTTATAAATAATATAGTATTGAATGTCAGAGAGAACTATTGGCAGTTTCTGAAATGTGGCAGGAGGGTGTGGCAAGACGCGTCTGATTTTCTATTTGATGGTTCTGTAACCAAATAAGATTGAAGCCTATGAAAATTATGCTTTGCCTGAGCGATATCAACATTATAATGAGTAATTTATGTTAAATTTTGTACTTCTTGGAGTGGTGGTAAATAAATTAGAG
>NW_013667952.1:114480-126680 GCF_000517525.1 Limulus polyphemus | reverse complement strand
CAAAAAGCAGACCATTTCCTCTAGCAATCACAATTTTTCTGGCTTTCTATCCAAGCTAATTGTTATCTTTCTCGTGGGAACTAAGCTTGTACTACAAGGGAAATTGACAATTATCTGTTCAGAACACAATGTAATATAATACGTCATTTGATAAATGAAAACCTTGGCTTTCTATTGGTTATACATAATACAGTATTAAGAATGAAAGAGAGTTTACTAACAAATCCTGAAAGAGATGATATAACAGGTGGGTGTGGCAAGAGGGGTCTTACTTTCTATTTGATGGCTCTGTAACCAAACAAGATTGAAGGCTATAAAGATTATGGTTTGTCTGAACAAAGAACGATTTTATAGCGAGTAATTTACGTTTAATTTCGTACTTATTGGAGGGGTGGTGAATAAAATAAAGAGGGAATACCTAGAAAAAATATATAACATTTCTCACACTAGGAGAAATTCAGGATTTTGTTTAATAATCCCTTATAAAACTAAGAACTTAAAACTTATTTACTGTCAAAATACCCAAAGAAAACTCTCTTTGAAGGTAAGCTTGATTAATCTGTTTCTTAAAGTGGGTAAGTTGCTAATTTTATGCAGATAACTTACAAGGGCAAATTTTGGAAGCCTTGGAGCTAATCTAATTGCTCTGTTTATTTGAAATTGTAATTTTTTGAGGTTATTATCTGACATGTTGTATGTTATCTGGCAGCCATATTCTATTAGGGTTTGTATAAATGTTTTATGTATTTTAAGAGTTGTGTCTGGTGAACAGCCTGTATGTTTACCAGAATGAGTTTGATGTAGTTAATAACTGAGGCATGCAAGTTTTGAATATGCTTACTCCATGAGGGGCATGTGTCGAAGGGGATAACAAGAAATGTAATATTATTATTCATTTTCATTTCTACTTCTCCTAAATTTAATTTGATTTTCTTTGAGGTTTTCATGTTTTTTCATAGTTCTTTGAAAGAAGAAAAAGGTGTTTTTGTGTGGTTTAATATAACTCACCATTTGTTGCACCATTCTATGATTAAATTTAGCAGTTGCAGTTAATGGCTTTCTTGATATGTTCCAGAGAACTATGTCATTGACTTACTGAGTGATATGCATATGTTAGGTTAGGGTAAGGGATTTCATTTACTAAGATGATGTACAGGAGTGGCAAAAGGGCTGATCCTTGTGGCACTCCATTTACTAAGATGATGTACAGGAGTGGCAAAAGGGCTGATCCTTGTGGCACTCCATTTACTAAGATGATGTACAGGAGTGGCAAAAGGGCTGATCCTTGTGGCACTCCATTTACTAAGATGATGTACAGGAGTGGCAAAAGGGCTGATCCTTGTGGCACTCCTGAGGTAATATCAAATGTTTTGGATAACATATCATGTAATTTAATTTGAACTGTTCCACCAGCCAGAAAGTTAGATATCCATCTATTTATAGTGTACAATGATAAGTCACAAACAGTCCTCATATACACACAATATTTGCTGCCATCTTGTGACCAGAAATGAAATGAAATAATATATGCTTATAAACTGAACTCACTGCTAGTAGTTTCCTTTTTATTATTTCCCCATATAAAAATATGTGTGCTAAAAGAACAGAATAATATTACTGTTCTACAAGCTATGAAACACTTGATAATGGCAATTAGTTGCTCAAATAAGGATAAAACTCAGCTTTAGCAGTTATTTGTAAGCATCATAGAGCAATAGATTGAATGTGGCAGCCAATTCTTTCTCGGCCCATCCCAACATAGTGAGCACTACCATGGTTAGTGATTCTTTAAGTGTCATGAAAATATGGTAATTCATATTGTGTCAAGCAAGACTGGTAAGTAATACTTTTTTCACCAAACAGATATAAATATTTCTATTTGAGTAATAAAAACTATGATTATTCATGAATAGTATTATATCATGAAAAAATGAGAGGTAACTAAACATACTACGTGATGAAATGACAGATAATCCTACTTTATCTTAAAACAATCACAAATAATTTTTCACATCATGAAGCAGTGATAAAACAGCACCTTTTGTCTCTCTGACTTTCCACTGATGATAGAGAGGATAGAATATCCACACATGTGGTGAGCCCATTTAGAAATTTCACATCAGCCAGGTTCTGTCAAAAAATATTAAGAAAAATTATAATATACATCTTCACTATACACTGTAAAACAAAATAACATTGCCGATCAAAAAAAGATACTGGCAACACATTTTAAAAGAAACAAGTTAATTATTAACTAGCCATTGAACATCTATATAAATAATAAACTTGTTTTTGTCTGTCTAGAAATTTTCTGGCAAATTTCTCGAACAAGAGGTACATATCTCATATCATTGTATATTGGTTTTTCCATTTAGAATCATCTTACCTGTTTTTCACTTGGTCAAACTTTTTAATGAAATGAGTATGGTATATGATGGCACAATGTCATTTTCATAACAAGATGACTGCCTTCTATTTCAACTTTAGTTTTTTAATTTACAAACTATTTCACACAAACAACACATAACCAATGCGTAATTTCCTAAAATAATGAACATTACACTAAATACAATTTCTATGGGCTTTCTTGAATTAGTTAACTCTAAAATATGTATATACAGTTTATTCAAAACCATATGCTTATCACTTTATGAACATGCATTCAGAAGTTTCTGCATACACGGCTAAGTTTGCCTTCATTACAACTATACCTTTAATTTACTTTGCCATAATGAAGGTTTGTTTCATAGACTGCTATATACATCTTTTAGCTACTTTTTTCTTTACTATGGGTTTTATTCTTCGTTTATGTCATACACTGAGCGTTCATTACTGTTTCGTACTCTATACACTATTATAAATACCATTGCTTTATTGTTTACTTTACATGTAGTTTTAATAAATATAGTTATATCTATGTGAGATTGTATGTCTGACCATGTACAATTTTTTCAAATTGACCAGAATTTATCGATCTTAAACAAAATAGTGGCAAGAAAAAGCTAACTTAAATTGCATGCATGAAAATGATAGAATAAGGAAAATTGAAAAAAGGGCATGAAAACTACCACAAATGTTTTGAGGGCATGGCTAGTTTTATTTTAAAAGTATAAAACTCGTATCTACTTTATCATTTGGAAACTCACATGCTGGAGCATATTTCAAATTGATCATTGTCTCTAAATAGATCAAGTATGTCTATTCAAATTTTAAACTATCTGTAAAGCAAAAATTATGCTGAAAAAGTGAAAACTGAAATCAGTTAGGCTTCACATCCGTGTACTTGTTTATAAGATAGTTGATTTAACCAAGTACTTGTTTATAAGATAGTTGATTTAACCAAGTACTTGTTTATAAGATAGTTGATTTAACCAAGTACTTGTTTATAAGATAGTTGATTTAACCAAGTACCTGTTTATAAGACAGTTGATTTAACCAAGTACCTAAATCAACTATCTTATAAACAACCAAGTACTTGTTTATAAGATAGTTGATTTAACCAAGTATTTGTTTATAAGATAGTTGACTTAACCAAGTACTTGTTTATAAGATAGTTGACTTAACCAAGTAAGTTATCATGCTTTAAATGCCTTGAGCCCCAGTTTTATTGGAATTTTTATGAAAAATGAGACTTGCAGCATTTGAGACATAGCAGTTTAGATGGCTAAAGCATTTACTCTCTGTAAGTAGAGTAGTGGACTTGTCTGGTTGGGAGAGATATCTAATACCTCTATAAAGTCTTGTTAATGTTTACAAAACTAATCTTCTTATTAATAAAGTGTGATAATAAGTTATAATAAAATAATAAATATTAGGCTGAAATATGTATCTTGACAGAAAATAGAATCAAACTTGTCTTATTAAAGTCAAATTTTGTTGAGTGGATTTCCTAACCATTACTAGTTTTCTCAAATAAACAGCATATCCTACTTAGCAACATCTTGAATGTTTTCAAGAGCACATATACTTAAATTTGACTAAGCTAACACAAGATCCTGACTGACAGATATGTCTATGTTGGTAAGTACTTCACTTTGAAAAACAATGTAAAACACTCAACAGTGTAACCACATTCATAACACAAACCTCAGTTTTCATCTTTTGACAAGCTTTTTCAGTCAACTCACAAATTTTCTTATGAATTGCATTCATTCCTGGAGATTTCCATGAGGGATTCCTGCAAGTATCCTCTTGAAATCTTAAAAATAAAAGAAGTATGCACTAAAATTTTCGTATTCATAATTACAAGCATATTTAACTCCTTTTGTAAGAATCGCTTTGCTCTGGATATCTGAACTGACAATGTCATTAGATTAATTAATTTAATATTAAGTTTTCTTGTGAAGGAGGTCATTTCTTTAATCTAATGCTCCTAAAATGCTACAGCTCAAAATGTGATAAATAAAAACTCAGATAATTATTAGTGTTTCTCAAGGAATTATCTTTTCCAGTTCATCAATCGTTTCATTCAACTACATTAACTCTTAAATGCCTGGATGCACTGACTCAATACACTTCTCGTATTGTTTTATTGCATTGCAAAAAAACAACAACAAAAAAACTATTGGTTGAAATTGTTTGAAACTTGAGCTTTCTACACTTTTATGTGACTTCTGTAAAATTAAATATTCTATTTCTATGCTATATTTTTATGAATTCAGAGCTTTTGAAATTCAAAAAAAACTTTTTTTGTGAATCAGTTTTTAAAAAACACTTAAAAATGCTTATCTTTGATGTAGATTTTAATTACTGGTTTTTATATCTTCTTATGCTCTTCTACAACTAAACTATAAAGCTTATACTTTATACATTTATAAATGTTTTACCCAATGTCTTTCAACATTTGCCAAAAAAAAAAGAACAAACATGTCCTGAGTGCTCAAAAAGCAAGGAATAGAAAAGTCCTTTTAGCATATTGGTTTTTTCACAATTCTCAGTCATCATAAACAATTGAATCAACAATTAGTTTTACTAGGATTGAATTTGAAAAAATACATACATTAAAAATAGTTTTTCACCATATCAAAACTACAAGCAAGCCAACTTTTTTTGTTAATCAGAAGATTTCATTTAATATATTTATTAATAAGTTTCAAGTTGTTTTCTATTAGTTTATATTTATTTTTAACATTAATTTTTGGGGATTTTCTTCACCCATTCAATCAGTTAAAACCTAATGCAATAGTCATGCTAGCCTTAAAAAATTGCATTTTTTAAACACATCTTATAAAATTTGCATTTTTAACCAAACACTTACTTTTGTACATATTGTATCAAAATAGTTATTTTCCAATGTAATATTATTTCATATTAACTGAACTAATATGCAAACATTACTTCATCAACAACAGTGACTGCCTAATATCCAAACACCAAGCATATGTGCATGGTATTTGGGATACTAGATATCTCCATTATACATATGTTAAATTTATGAACTGTCAAAAATTTAGAAATAATGAAAGATTTATTCACCTACTGTCACTTGTTGCAACAATATTGTATATACTTTTAAGCACTTTTTGTTTCATCCAGTTCAGTATTGTTTTACATATTCTTAAGCACGTTTATGACAATGTTAGAGCCTTAAGTATTGTATTTATAGTTATGCAGTTACTCAAACACACTATAACAACCAACGAAGGGAAAAAAATATAATGCATCATATTATTTATTAGACAAATGCATACCTCGTCAAATTACAAATCTACTGTTTTGAATATTCTTCAAGTATCTTAAGTTTAAAATCAAATAACATAAAATTTGAATAACATCAACTTAGTATGTAAAATTAAATTGATAATTATAATTTTATCTTACAAGGTTTGAAAACCATTAGGAGAAGTATAAAAATAAAACTAGTAAGTCTGTTTATTTGTTTGTGGCAAATTTACTAAAGTATCTACCACCATTCCTAATTTCAAGCTACAACTACAGGAAAAGCAACTAACTGGCAGCTCCCACCACCAACTCTTGAGCTATTCTTTACCAGTAAACAGTAGATTGACCATTACATTATAATGCTCCCACATATGAAAGGGCAAGCATATTCTGTAAAGGGTTTTTATTCCGTGACTCACTAATTGTGAGCTGAGTGCCCTAACTGCCTGGTCAAAACTATAATTTCTGTTCAGATAATACAGTATTATTGTGTTAACAAGTAACAACACTGTTTAACTTCTCCCTGCTAGCTGCTGTAATGTTTTGTTTTTATGATGAATGACACATGTCAACTTTCTAAAAGTTCACTGTGTAACCAAATTTTCAGTATTTTTTAACATTAAAGAAGAGACTTCCATAATATTAAATCTAGTATCTTAGATTAATCAATGTTGACTGTTCAGTCCTAAAGTTACCTAAATAAAATTCAAAGTTAAAATAATATATTCTGTAACATAAAAGTTTTAATTACAGGGGCTGAAGTGTTCTTTATATCTGGTTACTTTTTTCAGCATGTTAGATTAATGCGGTATTATAGCTTTACCTTAAAAAGTTTCAAATCAAACAGCGAATAAGTAATAAGAAATTATAGAGTCTAATAAGATGAGTCTTTTGTGGCAACAACACTAAATTTCACCTAAAGCAGGCTTAATGAAAGGTTTGAATCATCTATACTCAGTGATTTCCTCCATTTTACCAAACTCCTTATAGCTTTTCGATATATGCAAATAGGGCTTATTTTTCTGAAGAGCATGCCTCAAGCAATGGAACAGTTTTCATGTTGCATTACATAAAAACTACTTGGTAGTTTGAACTAATAGGTCTTATTACAAGTGGAGTTTAGAAACACAGTGCTATTATTTTTCAATTCTTTAAAACTTTCATGTGTAGATAATGTAGAAATCTCTTTAATCATGACCTCTACTAATGTAAACACAGCATAAAAAACTGTGGCTTTGAGGCAAAATAAAATTTGATGCAATTTGGCAGAATTTGACCTAACTAAATCTACAAATTCTCATCATGATCTTTTCCACAAGTTAACATTTTCCTACACTGAAAATATATTTCCAATAGATACTTACCCCTACTCACATAATAGTTTTCTTTTATTTGTGCTGCCCTCTATATGCACAAGTTATAATTTTCGTATACTGAAAATGTATTTCTGATAGATACTTACCTCCGCTCACATAAATAACTATTATCATTCAGTGCTGCCCTCTATATGCAAAAAAAAGAGACATCTGTAATACATGTTGAGGACTTGTGTTGATTGGTTCAACTTTAAATCCAAAACCCAGCCACTGGGGGGCAGGATGAGGGATCACAATCGAAGGGGTGAACTGCAATTTTGATGGCTCACTCTCATGTTACATAGTGGAGAATATCTCGTCATCTACACCAGCAGAACACCACCGCCATAATCTCAACTGAATAGTTTTGTAATCATGTATTATTTGTATTTCATTATCACATCTTGGAGGATGACTCCATGGTCCACCACCTGAGTAGCTTGGAACTAGAAAGTGGTAAGGACTCTCAAACTTCACTAGAAGAAAATGGGATGGCAAGTACAGTGGCGAGTCCAGAGGAATGACAACACCCAAGACAGTACAATGCGTGACTACAAAACCACATTTTGAAAAGCAGACCATACTAATTTATTCAATACAAGGCATGGTAGGGGTGGGTAGGTAGCCTCTTCTGATTTACCCATGTAGTCCATGTGTGAGTATGGTCCAGGAGGGCAAACTTATGAAGCAAACCTATTGTGAGGATAAACCTATAAGCAATCTTGTGGAATACCCCATCTCCACAGTATGCATTACATGGCCATGGAAATATAAAGATTAGGTCATCATGGCCTTACAATGCAGCTATTACTAATTTAAGTATAACTGGACAGGCACCACTCAAAAATAAGAGGTATAGAGATACTAAAAAGTAACATACCCAGTCACAGTCTCACAAAAGAGTGAAGGATGGTAACAGGTGGATGACAGTACCCTGATAAGGAAGAAACAGCTACCCAAAGTAAATAATGGGAAAAGAATTTAAAAGGAGTAGTCTCAGTGCTTGACAGAAAAGTACTTCCAATGGACGACAGTTTTGATATGCAGGAAAAGGGAAGCTGCATGATCTGTGTGAAGACATGAGAAATCAATGATGGGAAGAAGGATACAAGGAATAAAAGGCCAATTGAATTACAATCCAAACCCAATGGGTCAGGGAGGAAGGAAAAAAAATCACAGACAAAGCAGTGGAGTAATGGAAGGAAATCGTGGGAGATGGATTCAATGGAAAAACCTTGAAAACAATGAAGCAACCCAAAGCATGTACTAGACTGACAAGGATATCTGGAACCAATCGAGAAGAAATGTGGAAGATGGTAAGAAATGGAAAAGTCGAAAGGAATATACCACATGAGCCACAAAATGGAGTTAAATAAAAATGATCCAGAACAAAGGAAACAATTGAGCCAAAACAGCAAAGAAACCCAGATTTGTGCCAGCCAGGAAATCAATTAGAAAGATCTGAACTGGAGTGACAGGGGTGAACAAACATTTTCATAAAAAAACTGATGGAAGGAGAAAACCTAATGTGAGAAACTGGATGTAAACCTTTCTGAAGATATTGACAGCTAGGGCAAAGAGATGATGAACTGGAGACTAAAAACAAAAGAGAGAATTACTTGGGAATTGATAAAAAATTCAAAACTTCATGTGGAGGAGTACCCCACAGGAGGTAGAGCCAACAAAAATTTGGAGAATCAAGAGGTCACTCTTAGGAAGAAAATGTGACAGGACTAGAAAGGCAATGAGCAACAAGTACAAAATCTTGGAACATGACTTTCCAGGAGATGCATATAAAGTGCGTGGGTTCAAAAAGGGAAATCCAGTGTCTACCACAAAAGAAACAAAAAAAAAATGTCCCCTTGGTGAATGAGAGAAGCCACTACCATCTAATAGTTGAAATGAAAGGTGATTATTCAAATCTGGAAACAAGGAAAAGAGTGAACAAAAGCACATTGGACTAAATTAGGTGCCAGAGTGTGAAGGGAATAAGATCATTTGCCTCGAGACCATAGTCGTGAAGCCTCTTACAAATTGACCTACATCCCCAACCAATGGAGATGAGCAACAGGGAAGAGAAACAATCCACAAGAGGGAAAGGAAGAATGAAACTCAATATCATAGGGAATATGAAAATATATCAACTCATGTAGAAGAAGATGGAAGGAAGAAATTAAGAGGAAATATCAATGGATGGTACCAATAGAGGGTGTGTGTAAAAATACCACCCCAAAGAGACGAGAATGTGAGGTATGGAACTGGAAAGACATATTCAATTGGAAAATCCAACAACTCAAGTTGACTATGGAAGGAGTATACAAGTATGTGAAGAAGTAGCTAACCAAAGCTATACATCCAATGAAAAGTGCAGGTAAAAACCTCCTCAAAAAGTGGAAGTTGGTTAAAATGAAGACCACGTCACGAAACTGGGACTGAATCATGTGGTGAAATAACCTAAAATAGCCTCCCAAAGAATGGAAAATAAGAGTGTGTAATGTGGGCATACCAAAACATTCAGAAATGGCAAATCCAAAAGTGATCAAAGACTACATATGAAAACAGAAAAGACACAAGAACTGATTCAGGTGGGACCAATCAATCCAGAACCTCAAACAGCATCAAGTATACAAGAGAAATGGATTATACCATAGGTAGAACAGGTAAAGGATGGAAAATTGCTGGATATGTAAAAGAATAAAGATGACAATATTTCAGGATGAAACAACAACAAAAAAAAGAATCTAGGCATATACCCCACATGATGCTAAATATACAGGAGGAGCCCCAAAAAACTGACCGGTGGAGAAAAAGATCTGACCGTAAGTCCCTATTAGCAGTGGACGTGAAAAAAACAGCAGTGTCCTACCCAAGAAGTTCCCAAAAGTAAAGAAACCACGTGTGCATGGAAAGAACGGAAGATGGCAAACCCACCGACATGGAGGGAAGGAGGAAGAAGTATCGCACAAAAATCCCTAAATATAGCTGGAACACCTAAAAAAGTAGAAGGTAAACATTACCTGTAGGAGAGTAGATAGTGTTAAACAAAACCGAAAAGCCGGGTAGAGGAGAAAATGGAAAAGATTAACAGAGATCTAAAGGACAAAAAAACAAAGAAAATCTGCCTGATGGTAAGTTGAGGCAAAAGGAATTAAAGCCTGTATATAGCAAGGCTTGTAAATATCCAATCTCAAAAGAGACAAAAAGATCATAAAGAAACAATGCCATGAAAAGGGGAATATACTGAAATGGGTTCAGCCGTTATAGGAGGAACACGAGTAACATTGGGAGAAGGTAGGGTGGACCCCACAGGGGCCCACACAAATTAAATTATGAGTAAGATATATAAAGTATAAATTTAAAAAATGAATGGTAAGAAATTATCTGACACATGTTAAGCCTAATCAAATAGTGCAGGACAAAAGATATCACTAAGCTTTAAAACAAAAATCTTAACCTAACCATAAGAATAATAATGAAAATAAAATAAATAGGAATTTATAAAAAGAAACAAGTGTGTGTGAACAATAACCTATGTATAAGATGTGATGTATGGAAGAAAAACAATATAGTTAATCAAATGATTGATATCCCTGTCAGATGAATTACAGGTATTCCTAAAATAACAAAGACCCCTAGTATCAGTGGTATAGGAGAAAGGATGCAACTAAGCCTAATGGCTAACCTGAACTGGACAATGAGTATCAACTAAACTAACAAAACATATATTATAAAACTCAAATAACTACAGATAATAATATTAAAAGTATTCAAAAACCATAAAAACATAATGCCTTATGTTTTCAAAGACAGAAGACTGTATGTCAAAATATGTGGGCCCCCAAACATGACATGAGACCCATTAAATATCAGCTCCTTGGATGAAATAAAGCAGAAAATCTTCTCGTGGAGTATTGTGACCTGAAACCAGTGTAAATATGCAAATAGAACATATAACCTCCGAGGTGGTAACGTAGAATTTATAATGCAAAATGAATAACCAATCACTACTATGTTGGGAGAAAGTTTTTGTAATGAAGTGACAAGTTCTGTAACTGGGTAGAAATATAAAATAATTCTACTTCGGAATAAGTCAACAAATTACAAATATCACTATTCTATAATAAAAGAGTAAACTTGAGAGCAATTAATACAAAGATAGTGAAAAAATTAAAATAAAACACTTGAAGAGAGCACAAACTAAACATTAGAACACAATTACTGACAAACAAGAAGTGATAGTTCATTAGAATTGAATAGAGGGAGTCCCATGCATCAAAAGTGTATGTCACACTCTTATTGTTTAGGGGTTTGTTGCATGATGATTTGCATGCAAGACACATTGGAATCAGTCCATTCCAGATGTGAGAGATTCAAAGCTTGTGGCATGTACAAATTGTTTTTTGCAAATTGAGGGCAGCACTGAACAAGAATAGCTATTTATGTGAGTGAAGGTAATGTACCATATTGGAGTTTTAACTCGCCACTAGCCTTAATGCTCCACCTACCATCACATGCTTATACATGGTATAGCTGCAGTGTAGCATACATATGAACATGCAACAACCCTCCACCAATAGGAGTGTGACACATCCTCCTAGCACAGGTGACTCCCTCTATACTGTAGAGTACTATCATCACTTTGAAATTAGACAAAAAAGATGCACCCGTAGCGGGGAGAACAGGTGGGTAGTGTGTGAGGAGGTAAGTATCTATGAAAAATACATTTTCAGTGAAGAAAAATGTTAACTTTTGTTTCGAGAATTTACGCCTGCTCGCTAATAGCTAGTGATATGGTGGATGGATTGTTGCAAAAGTTACCTCGATGAACATTCTTCAGAAGGTGCCCAAAGAGAACCCATGGAGTGTTATACTCTAATGTATAGGGCAATGGTTGGCAACTAAGTGACCCACGGCAATAATTTGGCTGACCCGCCAAAAGTTGGCTTCACCATTGCAACCCGTGAGGGCACAGTCATTGTTCAGTACAAGTTTCTCGGCTATGTGAGAAGAACAACGATATTAAAGGAAAGATGGGAAAGAGTCACGGCTACGGAGAATTTTAAGATCAACTTCAGGGAAAAATATCAAACTGGTCGAACTATTAATTTTTTTGTATGTAAATAACATACACATTAAAATACATGTACCTGTATTAATAATTATATGATTATCACTGACCACACA
>NW_013667952.1:109792-114378 GCF_000517525.1 Limulus polyphemus | reverse complement strand
AATTTAAACAAAAAAAAAAAAAATTGACCCGCGATCAAAAAAGGTTGCCGACCACTGGTATAGGGTCACACCCGCGGGTGACCACACTCCCTCTGTACCAGGTATACTCTTCTCCGTTGTAAAGATGAGTCACTAAATCATGCATAAAAGACACACTTCTAATCTGTAATTGGATGCACCAGAAGGGGTAGAGTGCAGACCTGCAATCTTTAAATTTTGAAAAATAGTAATCTCTAATAGAACTAATAGCAAAATATGTGAAGAGAAATGGTGTCATTACTAATTATGTTTCATTTAATACTTACTAATTACAGTGTACTACTGATTAAGAGCCCTGCTGGTCATTCTTGCAACTATTACTGAGGTCTTGGCTCTAAAGCATCTGTATATTTTTTTGTGATTTCTGAATCCAGAAACATTTTGGTAAATCTTTTTGAAGCATGGTCCAAAACTGCCAAAGGAAGATTGTGTTCCACAATGAAGGAGGTGAATAAATATTCAGCTCTGATCCCATCATTTTGTGAATTGGTATCAGGTTTTTACAAAAAAATGAGTCCAGTTTATTAATTGCAGATGCCCTCAAACACTTTTGCTGGTGTTTAGTAGAGTTGAGATGTTTTTTGATGTCATTTTCACCTCCATCAGAAATGGAGAATCACAAACACAAATTGTACATCTTGCATAATTCATACCCTTTGAGAATGATACAATAACACTGAACTATTTTGAATACTCATGTCTATATTTCTGCTCGCTATAAACTTTTCTTTGTTGAAGTCATTAAGGATGAAACAGAACCACATCTTTCTGCCATTTTCATCTCAAAAAATTATCAGCACACTCTAGATGCTTACTATTTATACACTTTTTTAATATACTATTTGTAAGACTGAGATGCAAAGCGGAAAGCAGTGAATTATTTCTGTAAAATTAGTAGTAGGAAAAATGTCAGTGAAAAATTCCAGAATTTTGCATAAAATCATAAAAAACACACAATTGATACTGGCATAAAATGAAAAATAAACCAAACCAACTACACCTAAATCATACAAGTTGGGAGGTCTGAGATTGACTAGGGTGCTTCAGACCATATTTAGAGAGTCAACTCCTGTCCATAACCAGAGAGCATCGGACATTTGTCTTTTGGTCAGTGGTAGAAGGATGATCCAAATTGTCTTCACCTCAAGCCCAGGAAGCAGAAGGGAATAGCAACTTCCATTCCAACAACCCAGGCAGGGCACGTGTGTAGACCCAGTACATCCGAATGATGGTAGGAAGGATGAATGCAAATGTGGTGGGTCAACTCCAGTCCAAAACCAGATGGTGTTGAAAAATGTTCATCTCGTCCACAGAAACAAAATGGTCCCTACCAACCACATGTGTGAGGAATTTGTTTGCTGGTCCCATGTCAACCCAACACCAGGCCACCCAGGTACCACAATATCCAAACAGCAGTAGAATGGGGAAAGCCAGCCAGAGGGGAGAACTGCATGTGGTGAATCTGTCCAGTCCAAAACTAAGCAGCATTGGGAATTTGTCTTCCAATCAGTGGTAGGTGGAGGGTACTCTCCATCTACACAGACAGAACACCACAGCCCTACTCTTCACTACATGGAAACAGTCTCACTCAGGATGAAGACTCCCTGGTCCACCTCACTAGTGGCTAGGAACTTGTAAGTGGCAAGGACTCCCGTACTCCACTAGAAGTAAGGGGGAAAACAATGTGGTAGGGAGTCGGGAGGAATGCAATAACTTAAAACTATGCATTGGGTGACCACAAAATCCCTATTTTGAAAAGTAGGCCAGTCTTAACACTGCTTTACTCATGATAGTCCATGAATATGTACAATCTTATAGAGGTCTTATTTATGAAGCAAGATACTATGAGGAACCTTCTAGAAGTCTTTTGAAACATCAGATAGCATTATAGACCTGTAAGGTCTATGATGCAGATTTAAAGGAACAGGGATGCAAAAAGAGGCCAATATAAAGGTAAGAGATAAAAAAGTGAGAACTTACCATTCAGAGTACATAGAGAATGGTAACAAGTAGTAAGCAATAACCCAATGAGGAAAAGATGGCCACATGATGCAGGTAATGCACAATCAACATGTGAGGTGTAGTCAATATACCAGCCTGCACGATCTCCTCTAATGTACAACAGAAGTAAGCAGCCAGGAAAAGAGTGAAATGATAGATCTGGTGAGAGGAAACTTGAAAAAAGTTATAAGAATCCTCGGCCAATGACACATAAACTAGATGAATAAGTTGATGAAGCCAACTGGTAAGGGTTACAGGAGAGAGACCCTGTGTATAGAATGAGTTCCAGGGGATAAAAAGACAAAAATGAGAACCATGAAAAGAAGCAGTGTGGGTGACATAACAATAAAGAGCATGCACGAGACAAAGAAAACAACCAGGATCAGACTGGGAACATAGATGTACAACAGATGGAAGCAAAATAAGTGTGAAAGTGCTTACCCTTTCACACACTGCTGTTTTGGGAGGCAAATTACTATAAAGGAGAACATATAAATGATAATAAAAAAATGCTGGAAATATCAATAGCAAAGACCTCTGATCAATAACATCCACATGCAAAGAGGAGTAAAAAACTAGTCTTGAAGGAGAGATGGTATATAGAACAAGAGGCTAAAGGTTCAAAGGGGGGAGGAGGATAAGGTCATGAAGGTGAATACTGAGATTCCAATCTGATAGGGCAACTAGACAGGAATGATGAAGGGGATGAAACAAGAGAGGAAAAAATTGAAAGTATTGGATAATGCCACTCTATAGCCCGCAATGGTAGAAACGGATAAACCACTATCCAAGAGCCAAATAAAAAAGACAGAAGGGTGTGCAATATCTGGTTGGAAAGGTGAGAAGCCATGATATAAAGACCAGCGATGGAAAATGTGTCACTTACACTGGTAAACCAGCAAAGAACAAAATTGAACAGAATAAGAAAGAAGGAAAGCCACTTGTGCAGAATGTGGCTACAGCTGGAGTAACAATGGAGGAATGAGGTTGCCGAGAAAGGGATTGGGAAAGAGGAAGTAGCATGGGAGGAGATGAGTGAAAGAGGTTGAAGAGTGAAAATCACAGTTGTGCTGGCCAGAATAAAATGTTAAGAAAGACTCAACATGGAGTGGTTTAAATAAGATAGAGGACTCGGAGAAGAAGACAGATAAGCATGCAGGTAAAGATTGAACACATCCACAGCCAGAGCCAAAAGATGTGGAACCGGAGACCAAAAGAGAGGGGGAATTTGGTATCAAGGTGGGTGGTAAAGGCATCCAAAAGGGGTACCCAGCTGGGAGCATAACCATCAGAACACCTGAAGAGCAAGAGACCATTCTGTCATTAGAATCTTGTTGAGACGAGAGAGTTAATCTGCTAAAATATTCAGAGCACCCAGGATGTGACAAGCAAGGAGCCAGACTCATTGAGATTACACCCCGAAAAGGAGACCCAGTGTTTGAAAACAAAGTGAATGAGACTGGGTGTTCCCTTAATGATTGATATAGTAGACAACAGTCAAATTGTCAGAAAAGATAATGACCAAGTGCCCCTGTACTACAGGCAGGAAATGATCCAATGCCTGACAAACAGCCAACAGCTCCAAAAGTTTGAAGTGTTGGGTACATTTTATCACCAATCAACAACTGGCTATTTCATGAGAAACCAAATACACCCCCCCCCCCATCCAATTAATGACCATATTCTATTGAGCAGCAAATCTCAGCCATCGGCTTCTGAAGATGAGGAACTATTGGAAGGAAGGAAAACAAAAAGGTCAGAGAAGGATGTGGAGGTTATAATTATAGGTGATTCCTTGACAAAGTATGTGGATAGGATAGTCTGAGAGGTAAATAAAGAGGAAAGAATCAGATTATGCTATCCAGGGACATGGGTGGAGGATATAACTGACAGAGCAGGGGATATAATAAAGGGGGCTAGCAGAGATGCAGTTTTGTGATGCATGTAGAGGCTAATGATGTTAAAAAAGGTAGGTCAGAGGAGCTAATTAATAAGTACAAGGGGTTGATAAAGGCACTTATAAAAAAAAAGCCATAACTTAAATTTTTCAGGGATTCTGCCCAGAATTAACTGTGGGAATGAAGTTATTAGTAGGTCACTAGGGCTAAATGCTAGGCTGAGGTTAGAAAGTAAGGATGAGCAGATTGGATTGTTGGACTTGTGGGATCAGTTCAGTGGAAGAAGGGAGATTTTTGGAATGGATGGTTTACGTTACAGTAAAATAGAGACTGACTTGTTTGCTATGGCTATTAGCTCAATTGTAAAAGAAGTTTTAAACTAGGACTAGACAGTGATGAGGGCCAGAATAGACTAAATGCAAAATGAATAAGAGGCAGAGAAAAGTTTAGCATAGGAATTGAGTATAGAAGTAGTAATAAGGATAGGCTTAATTGTTACTATTGTAATGCTAGAAGTATAAGAAATAAAATAGATGACTAGAGCACTGGTAGGAATGGAGGATTTTGATATAATGGGAATTACTATAACATGGTGTTACAACAGCGGAAGTCACGTGACGCTGGTAACACGTAATGAGTTCTAGAAAG
>NW_013667952.1:107693-109103 GCF_000517525.1 Limulus polyphemus | reverse complement strand
GCCAGACAATGAATCGGAATAGAACTGCAGACAGGCAGAGATAGAGACGGACAATTGAGTCAAGCGGGGTAGTAAGTAAAGTGTGTGAATCATTCGTTGAGAATTGTAGCATGTGTTTAAGTGACTGTGGAAATTAAGTGTATTGCAAAGTTGTATTGAGAAAGAATGAAGTAGTTTTATTTAAGAAAGGACATGTATCGCTGAAGTTTCTCGGGAAGAAATTCTATGGGAAATTAACAAACGAACAGAGACGTAACAAATTGGTGTCAGGAGTGGGATGGAAAATAAAAAAAAAAGGAGATGGCAACGAGAGGTGGCAAATCAAACTACAGCTTAGCAGATTTGATGGCAGCAATACAAGAACAGCAAAAGAAACAAACAGAACAAGAAAAGAAACAAGAAGAACGAGAAAAGAAACAAAAAGAGACACAACAGCAGTTGCAAGAAAACCTGCAACAGTGGCAGCTTGAACAGCAAAATAAACAAGAAGAGAGATTACAGCAGCTGTTGGAGGAAAAAGAAAAGAAACAAGAAGAACAAGAAAATAAACAAGAAGAGAGATTATAGCAGTTGTTGGAGGAAAAAGAAAAGAAGCAAGAAGAGAGATTACAACAGTTGTTGGAGGAAAAAGAAAAGAAACAAGAAGAGAGATTACAGCAGTGGCAAGATAACTTGCAACTGTGGCAGCTCGAACAGCAAAATAAACAAGATAGAGATTACAACAGTGGTTGGAGGAAAAAGAAAATAAACAAGAAGAGAGACTACAGCATTGGTTGGAGGAGAAAGAAAATGAACAAGAAAAGAGACTACAGCAGTGGCTGGAGGAGAAAGAAAATAATCAAGAAGAAAGTCTCCAACAGTTGAGAGAAAGCCAGAGTAGACAAATGGAAAACATTAGTAAATTTCAAAGCAAATTAAATGCATTACAGGACGATTTATTGTCTTTTACACAAGGAGGATACATTAACCATCAACTTAATCAGCCCCAGGCAACAGTAAGCCCCTTCCAGACCCCGCAGCTAAACCCTAATGCAGTCATCTTCAGTCCTGTTAGAACAGGAACAACAAAGGCCAAATTCCAGTAAGTGTTAAAAGAGAGGTTGAACTAACCAGGTGCCATCAAGCTGAAGTCAAAGTGACTGAAGGAGTTGGTGATGGTGAAGTGGAACCATGTATAGATATTAAAGCAGAGCAGGAGAAAGACGAAGATTTGAAGCCAATAATTGATTTTCTAAAAGCACGTGTTTTGCGCCCTGCTTGGGAGAAGGTGTCTAGCTTAAGCCCGGTGACAAAGAACTACTGGGCACAATGGGACCAGTTGAAAGTTGAAGTGATGACCTGGCAAACGATTATACCAAGAAAGTTACAGGAAGTTGTGCTACATCAATTCCATGATAGTTTTACAGGAAG
>NW_013667952.1:90713-107157 GCF_000517525.1 Limulus polyphemus | reverse complement strand
GGTATGACAGGAAATTTAGAAGATTATAGAAGATCAAGAAAGGTGGTGGGAGATTTAGAAGATTACAAAAGATCAAGAAAGTTGGTGAAATAGGAATTTATCACATCAAAAAGAATGTATGAGAAAAGGTTGACTGAAAATGTAAAAATTCACAATAGGGATTTCTTTAAATTGTAACCAAAATTGCTAGGATGGGGGTAGGACCCTTGGGGGATGATAGAGGGAGGCTCGTATCTTATGATTATGAGATGGCTGGGTTATTAAATTATGCTTTGTCTTTGGTTTTTACTAACCAAGATTTAAGCAGTATTTCACATATTGAACAGTTGATACATGGAAACAAGATCAAACAAGATGACTGCATTAATTCTGAGCTGGTTAAGAAAAAATTTAGAAGTTTAAAGAAGGATAAGACTCCTGGGCCAGATAATATTTCCCCAAGGGTTTTGAAGGAGGTTAAGAATTGAACATGTGAGCTACTTGCTATTATTTTTTGTCAGTCCTTGAATAGTCGGCCGGTACCAGAGAATTGGAAGTTAGCTAATGTCACTCCTTTTTTCAAGGGAGGTGATAAAAATTGTTCCAGTAATTGTAAGACCCATTATTCTTACATCAGTTGTGGGAAAGGTTTTGGAAAGTCTGATAAAAGATGCTTTGGAAAATCATTTAAGAAAGTTTAGAATTTTACTGGATCGTCAACACTAAGGGAAAATCTTGCCTTACAAATCTTTTGACATTCTTTGGAAAGGTTACTGCTTATGTCGATGAGGGTAATAGTGTGGATTTGGTGTATCTGGATTTTCAGAAAGCATTTGACAAGCTGCCACATAAAAGGCTTGTAAAAAAATATCTTTATAGGTGCGGGGATAAGTTACAAAATTGAACAGAAGAGTGGCTGGATGGAAGAAAGCATAGGGTTGTTAGAAATGAAGTTCAGTCAAACTGGATTAATGTCACAAGTGGGGTACCTCAGAGCTCAGTCTTAGGACCTTTGCTCTTTTTGATTTACATCAATGACATAGATGAAAGAATGATCAATAAATTACGTAAAATTGCAGACGATATTAAGGTCTTGGGTGTTTCTAGCTGTGAAGAGGATGTTGCTGATTTACAAAAGGATTTATATAATATAGTAAGTTGGGCAAATATATGGCAAATGGGTTTTAATCATGATAAATGCAAGATAATGCATGTGGGTCATCATAATTTGAATTATAAGTATAATGTGGATGGGAATAACCTTAACAGTGTCATTGGTTAGGCCACATTTGGAATACTGTGTTCAGTCTTGGGCTCCTTATCTTAGGAAAGACATTGGATTGTTGGAAATGGTTCAGAGAAGGGATGGAGGGATTGTCAATATGAGGAGAGGTTGAAAACTTGAAATTGTTTTCTCTTGAAAAAAGAAGTTAGAGGGGATCTGATTGAGGTGTTTAAGATTGTAAAGGAAATTGATAGAGTTGATGCATCATCTTTTTATGTACATAACAGTGAGAATAGTAGGACTAAAGAGACACAAATAAAATTTTTGCAGGGTAGGAGACATCTTCAGCTAAGACAGTTTTATTTTTCTAATAGGATGGTTGGTCTTTGGAATGGGTTGCCTTCAGATGTTGCGGAGGTAGTAAATTTAAGTGAGTTTAAGAGAAAGCTTGATAGGTATATGAATAATAAGGGCTAGCTTAAGGTTTTTAAAAAATATATACTTATTAATAATTTTAGTTTAGTTTAGAGGATGGAACAGCCTAGATGGACCAATAGGTCCCATGTTGTCCCAAAATGCTATGTTATTCAGTCAGAAGTGAATCCAAAAAAAGAGATGAAAATCAGGACAAGGAGGAGGAATGTCAACCAAGGTGACTGTCTCTGTTGAGCCACTAGGTAAAGTTGACTTGAAGGGTGAAAGGAAGAAAAATGGAGGAGTCCAAGGGATTCCAAGTAAAGTTCTTGATCATACAATACATACTGAAGAGAACACATGTGTGCACGACACACAGGGATGAGGGATTCCATGGAAGCCCAGGTTTCCAGAAAAGAGAGAACCTCATGCATAAAAGAGAAGAAGAAATCCTGGCTTTGGATACCAAGCACTCCATATCCTTCAAACACAGAAGAGAAGGCTGGGCCCTGCTGAAGTAGGAGTTGAAAAACACCCCAAGATGAATAAGATACTGAGTGGGGGTGAGATGCAACTTCTCCAGTTTGACAAGCCATCCCAAATGAGGAGATGGGTGTGGTTGCAAGAGGATTGCTGGAAGGAACCAAAAAGAGCCAGTCATTCTTATATTAGTGAAATTGCAGTCCCAGGTCATGAATATGACAGGCAAAGGCTCTGAGTACATGACAGAAGATGTACAGAGTCAATACCAGACCAAATGGTAGAGCGAGGAATTGAAAAACCTGACCCCCATCAACAAACCAAAGGAAACATCAAGATGCAGAAGAAGAAAGGATATGAAGCTAAGCATCCAAGACATCATTCTTAGTCATCCAAAGACCTGGAATGAGCGACCATTCTGAGGTTGAGAAAAGACTCCATAGGAACTGCAAGCAGGTGGGAATAAAATCTCATGGAAGGGAGAAATACTTGCTTGATAGTATCTTTCTGCATGAGATCCAAAACCACCTCTGAGAAACACTGGCAAAAAAGTGGATCTCAAGAAGAAGGGAAAGAAATGTAGAAACACAAATAGTCCTCCTTTCTATTAGCATTTTAAGAACCCAAGAATCTGCTATAAAAGGGAACCACGGATAAGCAAACCTGGCCAAACGAGTCTCCATGAGGCCAAAACCCAAGGGATAGTCACTGAGAATCCTGACATCTGAAAGGGCGACAATGGGCAATCTGATGATTCACAGCTGTAAAGGAAAGGATGTTGTAAGGTGAGACACACGGAAGGATTGGGTAAGACGAGAAACAAGAGAGGAAATACAGGAATATTGTTGCTCAGCCTCTACTTGCGATTCTAAAATATCAGATATATCTCCAAAAACAGATTAGTGCAAGAAAGAAGCCAGGCAAAGGTCATGCAGATGAGAAGCAGGAAAGCACACATGTAACAAAAGGGCATCCTGCCAAGGAAATACCAACAACAAAGCTTTAACATATGGAGGAACAAAACTGATCAAGATAAGTGTGCCAAGGCCTAGACCTCTTCCACTGAAAATGTGGAGCTTGAAGCTAAAGTAATGATAAGTGTGGAAAAATCCATCCCAGAAGTTGTAATTATTACATAAAACTGAGGGTTCATCATGTGGAAAAAGAAAACCTTTCCACAAGAAATAAATAACAACAAATTTAAAAGTTGTCAAAAAGGTAGCAAAAAGTTAAAGTGAATAAAAAACACCATGTACTGAGTGAAAATTTTATACGATTGCACACATGAATGCCAAATCGGGAAGTTACAATTTTCCTATATTGAAAATATATTTTTGATGGGTACTTACCACTTCTCACATATATAGTTATTCTCATTCAGTGCTGCCCTCTAAATGTAAAACATATTTTCACAGGCCAAAAACCTTGCACTCCCACGTACCCTACAGTTATTGTGGGCCTCACATACAAATCATCATATTTCAATGCTAGAAATAGAAAAGAGCAGACACCACAATAGAAGATCATTACATATATTTTATCTATGTATGTTTTCATTTTTATACTTAAAGTAAGACAATAAAGCACTGTAACAGAAATGTCTAAATTTACATAGCCAAACACACTATCAATATTTTAAAAATTACAACTGAATACTAAATGTATATAACAAAAATTGCACATCATAACTCACTTCAAAGGTTCTCCTCCTTTTATGTCATCAATAACTCTCTTTCTTTTGCTGGATAACCTGCTTGTGGATGCTTGATGTTGAACAGGTTTTTCTTGAGTCATAAGATTTTTGACAGACAACTGCTGGAGCTCCTTTCTTTGTATATACAATAATGTAGTCTTGACACACTGAACAAAGCATATATACATATATTTAATTTCAATAATAATTCAAAATTTGTAAATTGAAAGAAAAATAAATCATATAAATTTAAATTATATTTTTTAATATAAGAGTAGTGTGTAATGTCTGAACTGAAGAAACCCAAGTAATAGAACATTTTGTTAATGTTAATGAAACCTTATCTTCAAACCAATGTAAATGTGCACACAAGCATTAATTAACCAAAAAATAAAAAATATATATAAAAAATGCTGCTCTTTTACACTTGGTTCATTTCTGAATTTTGTGGAAACTATGAAAGGGCTATATGCACATAGCTGTCTCTAATTCTGAAGTACTAGACTAGAAGGAAGGTAGGTAGGCAACAGCATAGTTGGATAGTGAGATCTGACAGTTACACTTATAGTACATGCACGAGCTTAACAAAGCACATATTTGTAGTAATGAGTTATAAATAATAAATACTCAGATTCACAGTTTGGACACATTAACTACTAGGCTGTACCCAACTAATGGTCTGTCATGAAAGATTTTTACTATAGTTTCAGATAAAAGAATAATGTATAAAACATAAATGTAAACACAATAAAAATATGATACAAGCATACAAATATACTTATCTATTCATCTTTTTTTAAAATATAATAGACATACTCAACTTTGTCTAATTTCTAATGGAAAAATACACTATAGTCATACAAAAGACCTTTATCAATTACAAACATACAAGTTTTGTATTTGAAAAACCCCTTCAAATCTGCAGTACATCTTACCTGTGAGTCTACTATTTTTCCACAATGATTTAATAGCACTTCACTCAGAGATTCTATCAATTTTTTGGGAATAGAAAAGTTTCTCCTCTCAAGGTACCCCATCAGGTAAGTAAGTGTGTCAACAATTGTAACTCTAAGTTTTCCACTTGTAAGGTGATATAAACCATAACTATCTAAAATCTGAAAGAATGTTTATTTCAACTAGTTAACATACATTCAAAAAATTTGGCTTGAAAATACTTACAGAAATGCTTCAGTGAAAGGAAATGTAAATGAATAACCTTAACTTTAAAAAATGTACTAGCGATAAAGTATTTTCTCTTCATTAACATTTTGTGCCTATACCTTATAAAAATAATTCAAAAAAGAATCTGTAAAGTTTATTTTTCTTCTTGCTCATATTCTCTTTCTTTGTATATAAACTCTCAGGTCTAAAGTTGTAATATTTAACTTATTTGAAACTACAACTTAGCAAGTAGATAAACAAAAAGTTTATATCATAAAATATTCTTGTGCTTTACTTTCTATAGATGTAAACATCTTATTAATTGAAAAAGTACTAAAACAAAATCTGTGTCTTAGTCCTTGAAACACATTTTCAAAACTAAAGTTTAATTCTGAATTTCTCTACATTTTGGTATAAAACACTTCTAAAATATTTAAAACTAAATTTCTGTGGTTATATTTGTAAGTATATTTGTAAGTTTGATCAGTTTAACAATTATGCTACCAGCTTTGTTACATATAACTACTCTAAAAACAATTGTTGTTTTCTTCATGAACATGTTGGAATCAAATTATAACATACATTCTTGACAGGTTTTTGGCTTGTTTGAATGAATAACAATTTCCTTTTCTGAATAAAAAACAAATCACTTCTAACTATAGATAATCTCAAATATGAGAGGTAAAGAAAAATCATTCTTTTTTGGGTGACATTTAAGGTGGTAATTAGTAATGCAGTTATTGTTTTTATGAGAGAGGAAAAATCTTTAGCACTAAAAAACAGAAAAATGTCTTTTTTTAGAGTCTACACTAGTTATAAGTTAGTAATTTAGTTTTTATGCAGAATGTTTATGAACTTAAGATTATCGTGGTAGATAGAGGAAATTTTACATTTATAGAATTAAAATCAATTTCAAACAGGATGTAATTTCTGAAATACTCGAAGCTTCCTCATGTTGAGTTGATCTCAAGCTGTCAACAACCACATGACATTTGAGTTCTGAATATCCTTGATGCAATGAAAAGCATACATCTACATACCAAGTGTTCTCCACTGTTCTACCTTCCATGTGACTTATTGTGCAGACACCAAAAGATAAGCCCAGCTTTCCCACCATAAGTAAGAATTCACTGTTTGCAGTTGTGGTTCTAAGAATGAAAGTAAAGAATAACATAAAACAAAATGTCAACCACATCACAACTGATATATCCATGCTGACAAGTTCAATACCAGGGTTCATCAGTCCATCTGGGATATGACAGACACAACAGTGGATGAGATGCTATTTATGATGAATTTATCCCAGTTGTGGGGAGGTGGGTAGGAATATATTTCAGAGGTATGTAGCTGTTTGAAATTCATTTTAATTCTAAAAATGTAAAAGTTAAATCAGTTAGACCTTTCTCCAAAATACTAAAAGCCAGAATCCCATTGAAGATGGAACCCAGAGTGTGTCATATGGAACACCAATTCCTGAAAAGTAGAGCTCTTAGGCAGGAAGGTAACAATCTAGGCAACAACAAACAAGGTAAGTCTCAAGAGTTTAAGTGGAATTTTGAACCATAGTAAATGGCAGAGAGAGAATTTAGTGAAGCTGACTGACCTCAAGGAGACTGGACCAAAGAGAAGATGCTCAGAAAGGCATTCTTTTCAGCAGGGTACTTTCTCATCAAGTATACCCATTAATAAGAAATACATAAATATAAATGGGAGTTGGGAAGTAATAATAAAACCTGTGGAGCCATCGAAATTTTCAGGCAATAACAGGTGAGAAGGGTCAGAGTGCAAACTATTACCTTGTCTCTGTAATGGAAGATTCTCAGTAATAACTTAGAACTGGACATGCTTTTATTCTACTCTGAAAAGATTGGCCAAGTTAGTTGGAACCCAAGGAACATTGAACAGATTCGACAGACCCAAGTATGAGCTTGACCACTCTATGACAGTGGAATGGGAAAACCAATAAGGGTTAAGAAAATAAATAAAAAGACAGATATATGGTGATCCCCATCCTGGTAAGAATTATAAGACAGGTGTCTTGTCTCCAATGTTTTGAAAGCTACATAAGGTAGGAAAGGTATCTTCAGAGGCACCATTAGCCACCAAATAGCATCCTCTGTCAACTTTCAGAAAGCATCACTCTCTCTTGGAGCTCCAGCATAGAGGGTGGAATTATTCTTAGAGCAAGTGCAAAGGTATATCTTACATACTATAGTCCTTGTTGATTAATCCATACATGGAGTCTCATATCATAAGGAGAAACTATGATTTTTTTGTTGTTGTTTTATAATCAAATATTTTGCAGCTTCAGATGCTCCCAGTAATTGCTAACAAGTGTGTTGGGCAGTATAAAATTACCTCAGTTGCCATACAAGGTGTGGGACCAAGTGGCAAATAAACAAGAAACAGAGAATAACTCACAACTGAACAAGTCAATTTGCCAATGTAGCCACAACAGAATAGGAGTCAGAAACAAAAGAGAATTCCCAAGCTGAAGATAAAGCAATATGATGAAATAAAATTTCCAGAAAAAATTTAGATTCATCCATATGCTGTCCTGCAAACATAACTTCTAAAGGGTACTGCAATCAAGATGCCAAGCACATTGGCAAATGGTGAATTGGGTGAGAAATAACCAAAAATTCACTTTTAACCCTATTAGAACAACATACCTATATTGTAAGTATGTTACATAACTCTTGTGAAATGTCTTTACCAAAATGAAACTAGTAGGTTAAATTGTTTGAAAATTGACAATACCCTTCCTAAAAGTATGTAGTTTCAGAAAAATAAAATATTCAGTTTTGATTTTTTCTGTTTTTTTCCCATTAAGAATTTGTTATTTAATGTAATTATTTGCACTTGGTCTCTGAATAGTTCACCTGCAAGGTGATTTTCATGTTAAGTATAGAAATACTATTTTTTATAGTTTTCAAATTTCACTTGCATAATTTCTAGAACCTCCTAAATGAATATCAGAAGTTTTATGGTAAATGTTAATATTTGCCATTTTCTTTACTGCATCACTAACTCTTGCTATTATCGTTCATGTACAGTGCAATGGAATGTTTAACATTAAGAAATGAAAATATATACATACCTTTTATTTCTTTGTTGAATAATCTTACAATATTTTCTTTGGTTCATATGCATAATTTCACATCTTACCTTTTCACTTGTAGTTTATTTATAATGTTTTATTTTCCTTTCATGTTTTTTTATATTTTTTATTATGTTGACACACATCAGCAGGTGCCAACAGATGATATAACATTAACATTGGAAGAGTAGATTTAACCTCCGGCAAAATGTTGTTTGCACTCACTAACTATGAAAACTGGTTGAGCAAAGCAAAGCATAGAATACATTTTGAAAATCATTAAACTTCCAAATGAAGAGGTTTAAAAATGGCATCATCCTGATAGGGTTAAGGTGATTAGGAACAAGTCAGATCAACTGAACAAGTCAATTTGCCAATGTAGCCACAACAAGATCTGAGAAGTGTGATTTTTCATATGGTATAAATGATCTTTTCTGAGACTTACTGGAAGATTCATCATGAGCAAGGTAACAACACATAACCCTATAACACCAAATTTATTATTGTTCTTTAATTGGACACTTAACTTTTCACTTTACAGCTTTTTTCAGGAACATTCCACTATAACACAAAATGTAACCTACATACAAAAGTTAAATAAATAGTTCTGTCTGGACATAAGAACCATTCTTCAGAACTAGAATCAGAACCATAAAGGGTAAGTAACACAATACGTGAAAAAAATGGCCACCTTCTTTCACAACTCAAAATTAGGTGGGAAGGAGCAAACTGGATAGATGTATAAGGCCTTCCCCAAAAAAACAAAGTATATGTAGCATCAAGGGTAAAGATATTACAATACAAGCAATAAAAGAAAATATGTTTTGAGGGATAGATAACAGTGAACAGTTTATCAATAGTTCAAAAGTTAAAGATACCAAGAAATGTAAGAGTAAAAAGCCAAAGGCCCATTTAAGTGTGTTTAGGAACTTGAGGATTATTGAAAACAAAAAGATCTCAAGAGGTCCTTGAACAAAGGGAGGAGGGAGGATGGTGGCAGATAAGGAAACCAGCTATGAAAGAAGCTGAAAAACCATAATTATGAAACAAAAACATGAAAAACGATGTAAGTTGTTGAAAATTTGGAGAATGCACAAAGTCCAGAGCATTGGAAATGTGTGTCTTGGCTCATAGGGGTTCTGACAGATAACTGCTTGAGCACTCCTTCCTAAGTATATTCAATAAAGCACTCTAAAAGATAATTTGGTTTCTTTGAAAAAGGATTAACTACAACCAGGTGTGAAGTTGTTGATATGTAATGTGAAAAAATGACTTCTAAGGTTGTCAAAGAAAATGTTCCGACAGTGTTGATGGAACCAATTTCTGTTGGAAAGCTGAAATAATAGAGAAACCATGCTGAGCTAGCCTTATTTGCATTATCTTATTCACTGGTTATTTCCTCTTCAACAATCTAGCTTCTATATGTGTTGGTCACTGTGTTCTTTATCAAAAGTGTAAAATTTGATCCATTTAGTGGAGGTGACAAGCCTTTGTCACATAATCTTAAAGAAGTCAGTACAACTGTCTTATTCTTTTGGCAGATGAATGGTTTCTCTTCAACTCCATGGATTATAAGGGCTCCACCTTCTTATCTTTTCAGCCAATCTGATTAATAGTTTTTATTTTGATAAGGGAGTACCTTCCCTCAAGACTATGAGCTGTTAGTTCCAAAGCAGCTACCATTACATTCTACAAAAGAGAGCAATACAGTGGTTGAAGCTGTGGTCACACAGTAGCCATGTAGCACCTACTCATATTGATTTTTAAGTTTTTCTAATCAGGAAACATCTTTAAAAAATTAAAATTTTGCAAAATGTTAATTACTTTTTTATCATAAAAGTGATTGTATACCAAATATGAAAATACTTACAAGATATCCAGGTTTTGCAGAAGCATGAACTTAGTGATGACCTTTGTATCTCTAGGTTAAAAAGGTTTAAATAATCATATATTATACACTGAAAAATAAAAGCTGAAAAAACATGACAGCAATCTCTCAGCTTTATCACATTTTCACCACAAATTTTAAAAATTTACAGCTCAATGATAAAATTAATCAGAAGCTCTCACCTCAACCAGGTCAATGGCAGTATGATACAATATTGTTCCATCCACTGAATATATCAATGGTGTATAATCTAGAACACAGACTGTCTTCTCCAACACTGAACTGAGATGAGTTTCTAATTCTTCTTTGTTGCTTTCAAGAATTGAGGAAAGAAAACAATTATTCTCCAACTTTTGAGAACATGAAATTGCTTTTCCATTTCAAATTTTTTTATTTTTTAGAAGTTCCTTAAAATACTTTTGTTCTTATTTTTTTAAGCTTTTATGGATTGCATATATTTTAAGCATAGGATTGGATGCTTTGGTCTCTTTGGCGAGTCCTCAATGCAGAGACCAAAGTATCAACCACTCTTAAACTCTTGCCAAATGCAATCCAGAAAAAGTTTAAATCCATTACAATCTACTTTGGCCAAAACTTCTTCAAAATATTTTTGTCATATCTGAAAATTATGTGTTAAAAATATTATCTAAATTTATGTTTTATCAAATATGTAATGTCTTTATACTCTTATTTCAATTTAATTATAAAAAAATTAATATAAGCAATTCTAAGAACTTATGAAGTTAAGTAAAGGAGAATATGTCAATCACAGTATATCTGCCATTTCCAATGCTGGTGAGGCTTTTCACCAATACAAGGGCACATCATGCTGGTTTGGATTTGACTGACATAGTAGTGGTCTTGTGTTATTTAGATTATTAGCTGCATGAGCAAAAACTGTGATGATGTGAACAAGATTAAGTAAGTGAAGTGTAATTATTTTCAATTTTATTTAAGTCATTCACAAATCAGAATTATTTATTATTTTAACTTGAATTAACATGCAGAAGAACTAGCAAACCAGCAATAAAAAGAAACTTTAAAAATTAATTATGTTTAACTCTAACCTCTAGCAAAGTAAATTTGAAATGCAAACAAACAACTAAAGCTAATATTGTGGACTATTTAATAGTCAAAACTGGACTTGAAATCAAACGAAAATTTTATATGCTATTTGAATAAAGATATGTGTTTATACCTGTGTTTAGGTTGTTCTTCTGAGCAACAAAACTTTACTAATCCAAATAAGCAACTGAAGAATTGACAGAAAAGAGTTTGAGCATCTGGTAAACCAGCTGCACTAAGGACACTTTGCATCACACGTAATGTAGCCTAGTAAAAAAAAAGTGCATATTACCTTGGCATACTAACAGACATAAGTCTTTATACCTAAAAAACAATATACAAACTAAACTTTCCAAACAAATCCAAATAAACATGCCTCCAGCTTCACCATGCTAAAAATATATTTTTCAAATTAAAGTTCAGGTATACACATAAAAATTGAAAATTTAAAACATTATACATTTATTTAATTCTTTTTTATTATCTAAAAAGATTAATTTTTCTCACTGCTCATATGTATATTAATATAAACTAAGATTAACATCCTAACAAGGCATCAACAAATATCCTGTACTAACAGGATTCCAACAAGAAAACTGTGGTAACAGAATATCAACAAGACCACTGTACTGACATTGCACCATCAAGGTCACTATACTGACAAGGATACTATACTTAACAGTATATTAAAATAACTCTAATGTATAGGTTAACAAGCTCACTGCACTAATATGCATCAACAAGACCACTATGCTAAAACAACAGCCAACAGATACCTATAGTAACAAAATGCCTACAAAGCCATTATACTAAGAGTACATCAACTAGTATATTAACTGTTCATAAAACAATTGTAAACATATTGGCAAAAGAACAGCAATATCACTACATCAACAAGACAACTGTAAACATGTAGAGGGCATCATCAAGTCCAACATACCACCAGAATATCAAAAAATCATGATAATAACAGGACACAAAAAAGATCACTCACTAATGTAATAACAAAAAGACCACTGTACTAAGAGGATGCCAATAAGATCACTGTACCAGAACATCAACAACACTATTGTAATAAGACGATGACAATAAGAACACTGTACCAGAACATCAACAACACTATTGTAATAAGATGATGACAATAAGATCACTGTACCAGAACATCAACAACACTATTGTAATAAGATGATGACAATAAGATCACTGTACCAGAACTTCGACAACACTACTGTAATAGACAATGACAATAAGAACACTGTACCAGAACATCAACAACACCACTGTACTAGAGGAACAGAAACAAGATCACTGTACCAGAACATCAACAACACCACTGTACTAGAGGAACAGAAACATGATCACTGTACCAGAACATCAACACCACTGTACTAGAGGAACAGAAACAAGATCACTGTACCAGAACTTCGACAACACTACTGTACTAGAGGAACAGAGACAAGAACACTGTACCAGAACATCAACAACACCACTGTACTAGAGGAACAGAAACAACACCACTGTACCAAACATCAACAACACTACTGTACTAAGAGGATGCCAATAAGAACACTGTAACAGAACATCAATAACACTACTATAATAAGAGGATGCCGATAAGAATAATGTACTAAAGGAACAGAAACAAGATCACTGTACTAGAGGAACAGAAACAACACCACTGTACCAGAGGAACAGAAACAACACTACTGTACTAGAGGAACAGAAACTAGATCAATGTACTAGAACATCAACAACACCAATGTACTAAAGGAACAGAAACAAGATCACTGTACCAGAAGATCAACAACACCACTGTACTAGAGGAACAGAAACAACACCACTGTACCAGAGGAACAGAAACAACACTACTGTACTAGAGGAACAGAAACTAGACCACTGTACCAGAAGACCAACAACACTACTATACTGTTACGACAGCGGAAGTCAAGCGACGCTGGTAGCACATGATGAGTGTCTAGAAGATTCTTGAAGAGGCTACGTGGGCAGTATTATTGTATATAAGTGCACTAGACAAAGGGAGAGAGGGAGAGTGGGAACCAAGAACAGCAGTTATGGTCGGTGGGAACCGAGGATAGCAGATACAGAGATCGGTACTATAGTTGCTGACAGTCGGAGATATAGATGGACAATTAAGTCAAGCGCGGTAGTAAAGTGAGTGAATTGTTGTGAATTATAGCGTGTGTTTAAGTTAAAGTAACTGTGGAAATTAAGTATATTGCAAAGTTGTATTGGGGAAGAATAAACTAGTTTTATCTAAGAAAGGACTTGTATCGCAGGAAAATTAACAAACGAACATACAGAGACATAACAGTACTAAAGGAAAAGAAACAAGATCAATGTACCAGAACATCAACAACACCACTGTAACAGAACAGAAACAAGATCACTGTACTAACAGTAAGTCATCATCAGTGTAATAAAAGTAGAGTAAGGTCAGTATACTTAAGATGAGGTTAACAAGACAATCATAAATCCATGACATTAACAGGATATAAAAATACCATTATCCTAACACAATAATTAGAAAGCAAGACAAACTATAGTAGTAACATGACACTGTTTGCTTTTTGTTTGTTATTATTCTGCATTCTTAAGTGCATTATTTAATAAAATAAAAAATGATTTAGTGTAGTAGTACCATTTGTATAAGAAAGTAAGCTTAAGTTTGATTGAAAGTCAACAGCAAAAAAAAAAAAGACCCAGGTAAGTACTGTATTTCTTGTTTTTCATGTTTATTCTATATTTATTATCATAAAATATTCAATTATTATAAAAGTAATTAAAATGTAAAAAGTAAAACTTACTAGGTTAGGTAAAAAAAAAAAGAATAATATTATTAAAAATTCTTCATGAGGCATGCTCGTGAGAAGCTTGTGCATTAAATAATTTGATAAGGTAAAGTGAGCTACATGTTCCTTGAGTAATTTAGAACTTGTATGACAGAATTATTAGTTAGACATGGTTCAAAGGGCAATAAAGCAATAAAATTTAAGTAGAAACAGATGTATACTGTTACAAGCTTTAAACTATTTAGGATAATGCACTGTAGTTTCCTGTTACAATTTGCATCCATTCTAGAAAGAAAAAAGGGTAATTTAGATTTATTTTGTATTTTTCTATGGTTGTTATAATGTTAGTCAAATTGATCAAATGCATATAGAATTATTGTACAGACAAGTAGGAACTTAAAATTTTGAATAAGAAAAACATCAAAAAGCAGAGAATAAATTAAAAATAGGTGAATCTGTATTGGCAGAACATGTGGTGAATTCTACATGTTATTGACCGGGATAATGTTAAAATACTTTAACAGGTAACGGAAAAAGATGAACTAAACATTAGAGAATCCTTAGAAATTGTTAAAAACAAAATGAATATAAATAGAGATTTAGGCCCAGAAGCCATGGAATCTTTAGAAATCAGTGTTGTAATGGCGCCACTGTAAAAAACATGCTAGTTATACACATACGTTGATTGGTTTCTAAGAAACTTCATGTGTACTTTGTGGTTTATTCTCCTCAAGATGGTGGAATTATTTCCACTGAAAATGTAATTGAAAACAATTTTTTTTAACTTACATTTTTAAACGTTACAAATAAATTATTGTGCAAGTAAAAAATGTTGATGTCTCGTTTTATTAACTTTTATTTAAAATTATGATTTAGTTGGGAATTTCCTGAAATTAACTCAAAATTAAAATATGAGATTTTTTTTATTATTCTATATAAAGTTAAATACATAAAACATTTTCATAGGATAAATTTCAGCTCCGAGTTTTCTATTTTTTTTATTGTGTGGAAAATTAATACAAAGTTATTTTTCATAATTTTTAATTGAATGGTATAATTTTGTCTTTGAGGTACACTTCACCCATCCAGGTATTAAAAAAACAAAGTAATCATATGTGCAAAGTATAGGTCAACTATAAGATCACCATACTAACAAGATTTCAACATGACAATTGAACAAAGTGGATGTCAACAAGATGGCCATGCTAAAAGAATGTTAACAAAATCAATGCAAATTGACAACTTCTACCAGTTTTAAAGTTAGTACTCATCAGAGTATATCACAATGACACAGACTACAATTGTTTTAATTTCCACCCCATCACAAAGTCACAAACATCAACACATATACATGTATACACACTAAAGAGATCCAAAACTAAAATAGTACATGTGTGATATGAAAATAAGGCAACTGTTACAGGAGGGCATCATCGTCACTCTAATAATTTAAGTGTTAACACTCAGAATTCAACAATCCAGGATATTTCACCCCTTAGTTCTGAAATCCTATGAAGAACCTCGTAAGAGGATGTAAAAATATCACTAGTAGGAAGAGAACATCAACGGAACAAGACAACCATAGAAAGACAATACTATCAAGACAATGATCTTAAGAGGACATCAACAAGGCCACTGTATTAACCTTCTTTGGGCTTGGCCAACTCAGCTGAGTTGTGACCCCTAATTGACCTTAATAATTTTCATACTGTAACTTTTAGTATGTTTTGTTTATCGTCACATAATTTTGCAAGCTTTCTGTAAGCATTAAGCCTTTTGTACACAAAAAATCAGAATTTTTAATGAAGCATTTTCACTAAAAAATTTTCCATGATTATATTATATATTGTCAAAGTGTTGACTGCTTCAAGTGCAAAGTGATTTTAATGATCAAATTAAAAACATTTTTCTTCATTTGAAAATTCTCAAATTTCATTTGCATAATATCTAAAACCTCCTAAACTAATTTCAAGTGTTTTTTTTTAAAGTAAAACTTCATAATTTATCTGTTATTTTCTCTACCCTAACTCTATACGAATTGACTGACCTCATAACCACCATAAAAGAATATGAAATAAATCTAAATTACCCTTTTTATCTTTTTGGAGTGACTTCAAATTGTAACATGAAACAACATTTGTTTATTCTAAATAGCTTTAAACTCATAGCAATATACATCTGTTTCTACTTAAATCTTGTTTCCTTGCCCTTTTGAACTGTGTTAAACTAATATACCCACCAAACAAGTTATAAATCACATGGCAAACATATAGCTAACACTATCCTATCGATTTATGCAACTCATGAATTACTCGGAAGTGCTCATGAACAAACCTCATGAAACATTATATTATTATCTTTCTTTATCTTGCATAATCTAACTATATCTAATCTAATAAGTTTCTAATTTTTACATTTTAGTTACTTTTACAATAACAAATAAATAATACACATGAAAAACAAGAAATAAAGTACTTAGTAGAATATCTGTTTTTTTTTGCTTTCAGCTGTTGATGATAACTTAACCCTACTTTTTTTGTACAATTGGTACTATTACACTAAATAATTTTTTACTTAATTAAATAATGCACCAAAGAATATAGACTAATAACATGCAAAGAGTAGATAA
>NW_013667952.1:80090-89779 GCF_000517525.1 Limulus polyphemus | reverse complement strand
AAAACCTTGTAACATGCACAGTAAAGGGTACCCGTGGAGATAGGGTTAAAAGAAACAAATGCACCATCAGTGCATCAATAAAGTGTTGTTAAACTCTTTAAAACCAAAGACAAGTAAGTAATTTTTAACAACTACACACAAGATGCACCACATTATCTTCATTATAAAGCGATGCATCAATAATAATAACAGAGCATTTTACAATATGTGACTTATGTGATTTGGTGCACATTACATGAAACTTAATACCAAACTAATTATTCACATATGCTTTAAATATTCATTAACCCTATGAGAAGAGGAGGTCAGTTCTCCAGGGTCAGGGACACACTTGCATATCAGTTTTCACAATTTAAGTAAAAATACCTAAAAACTGATATTTTGTAACTTTGCAAAATTCATTTAGTCTGATTTGCAAATAAAACTTTTAATAAGAGTTTAAACTTTGATCTCTGCACAGCTCTAAGGAGCATCACCTGTAAACAATAGCATTACAGATTTTTTGGGAATTTTTCTGCTCATCCCAAAAATATAGGTTTATTTTTACTAAGACCCTAGTATCCTTTAGAAATAGATTTACACAAGTTTTTGCTTCTCAAGTGACTTTTCTCTCGAAGATTGTTTCAAGAACTCTGTGTTGAGAGGATTTTATGATGTCACAACAAGTGGGTTGGAGAGTAGCTATTAAATCAAAACAAGGTAGAAAAAATGGCTAAAAAGTTTTGGTTAGAAAAGATTATTGTCCATCTATGTAAATGTCAGTGAAGAACACACAGGTCAGTACTAATTTATGGTTTCTGAAAAAGTGACCAGTGGAAGTTCTCACAATGGAGAACAAAGGACTTTAATAAGAAGTTTACAAAACTTCGAAATAAGCCACAGACCTGGGATTTTTTATAGTTCCTTTTGGCAATATTTTTGTGTTATGTTTGTTTTTAAACCTAAAAAAATATTCTTATATGGAAAGAAATTACCTAAGGATAATTAGGGTTAGTGAATATGGTAAGTTAGCAGTTCTTTGATAGCAAACTATTCAAATGACACCAAAGCATTAGTACATTTATTATTACTCAAACAACACATAGAAGATCTCCTTAGTTAATGAAATTAAATTATAATTATTACAGAGAAATTGAGCATGATCAAAAATATAGCTGGTAAAATAATGCCTATATCAGCACAGGCTTAGGATACTCATACAAGTTGTGTATCTACTGGTCAGTGCTTTTACTGTTCTTCAGTTTTATGCTATTTCAGCAGCTATATAACTGCTTCAATAGGTAAAGATGAGTAACAAATACAAATAGCTGTTAAAATTAAAACATGTTAGAGCTCATTTGATAAATGAAAAATAACCTTATGATCAATAATAAAAAATAAATTAAATTTTCTTACTTTCTTTCACATTTTTTACAGTTACTTTAATTATATGTGAAAAATTGTATGAAAAGATGAGAAAATGAGTATGCCATTATTAGAATGACACAAACAAAATAAAATTTTAGTGAAAAATTACTCTAGTGGATACATTTACATGATTTAAGCACCACAGTAAAAAGAAAAACAGAAATGCTAAGACAAAAGTATTAAATAGCATTTCACAATAAAATTTCCAAAAATTAATAACCTAAAATATTACACAAAAACTAAATGAAGTTATATAATTTTTTTCAAGTAGAAACTAGATATTATGCAATTAGGTTAAACATTTTAGTGTGAGAAAACAACAAACATGGGTGACACAACATCAACCTGCCAGTCCAAAGGCATAAGATCATTTCAATTCCCATCTTCAAAAATATATGCAGGATACATTTTGCTCAAAATTAAATAAACCAATTACATATTCTGGATATAACAATCAGATGCTATTAACTGAATTTGAAAATGACGTGTCTAATATAAACTTTTCTATTTATATATATAAAACACAAAATTCTCTGTGTGTGTCTGTTTGTCCATTATCTAACTACACCTGGGTCACAGGGGGCCAACCTCAACCAAACTTTGTGGGATTATAATTTGGAATAAGGGGTATGTAATGAGGGTTCACAACTCCTTCCACCCCCACTCCCCCATTATTGCTGTTATTGAGCATTTATTATCTTTGATGCAAGTAACATTAACTACATTCATAGCTGGTGCCATGTCCTTACACCAAAAACAAATAAACTTTATTAAACTTTCAATAAAACAACATACATACAGTGTGGGTGTAAGGCACACAAACATGGAGGAATGCAATGAAAAAAATGAATGCTACAATTGCAATACTACATAAACTCAGCTGAAGTTTCTACTCCAACAGCCATCATAAGTCTGACATGAAGAGCCATTTCTTGAGTTTTACTCACTTCCTACTTTGAACCATGACCTTTCAACTTTGACCCATAAGACACTTCTGCAGCCAATGGTTGTCAATTGATTAATCACATGAAGGACATTAAACGCTGTATGTTGAAAGCAGGTAATAGAAAGCACCTCTACTACCACTACTTTTTCTGCTACCTCTTCCTACAAAGTCACCCTGGCCATCACACAGTGTATACCATATTTTAAGTATATACATATTGAGTTCTTAAAGCTTATACAAAACTTTTGGTTAGGTAATAATGAATACCGTAATAATATATTATATTATAAATAAATTGTGTGAAAGTTAGGATTTTTGTATTACTTATCATAGCATCCATCCACAAATTTTTTAAGTTCATAACCTGGACAAAGGACAGGTACCTCAGCTTGTGTGAAATAAATTCTTCTTTCAAAGGAGTGTTCAAGTGATTACAGATACCTCAAGCCTCATCAACACTGATTATAAGCATGCAACTAAGTACTGGACTACCTTTGTTGCTCACAGTTAAAGTTGGCATAATCTACTGGCACACATAGAGCAATTGGTATTTATCATACAATCGACAACTGATATACAGTTTTTAAGTATCAGTATTCCACTTGATTATAAATTTGCAGTTAATTACAAAATAGCGATTTCTAATTGGATACATACCACTTTGAGATTAATCCCTCCTAATTCTAGTTGGGTACAAAGTACATTCCACAATTTCTCTTTACTTCCTGGTGTAAACTGAAGTAAGTCAAATACTAGTAACTCCATTACCAACCTAAAGATGCCAAGGAAAAAATAACCAAGTAAAAATTACAAATACTTTACTGAGTTATCAATCACATTACATTTTTTATGTTTTCAATATTTTTCAAAATAAGTCTACACATTGATAACATTATGCGGAGCTCAGATGGAAAAACTTTTAAGTTGTTTCTATTTTTGCTTGAATCTCACTAATATCCACTCTGCACAGAAATTTTTAAAGACTAACCAAAAGTTGAAATATAACCAGGAAAATACAAAATCACTACGATAAAATCTTACTGAAGAACATACTACAAAAATTGAAATAACTGTTTAAATTCTCACTTTTTAAGTGAATCACAGAGAGTAAGATGTTCATGAACTAGGATTAAGCCTCATAATATTTTCACAAGGTTAGATTACATGTAAGATGCAAAATGAGGCACAAAACAGCCTTCCTGCAACTGTGTAAAGAACAGATCCAATGAATGAATAGCATGTGAAGCCATATCCTGTTTATAGATTAGCAATGGTTCATCCTGCAGTCGAACAGCAGACATATGATAATTTTAAGAGAAACAAAACCAGATTAAACCATTCTCTTACATGAACTTAACAAATGTAACAGAGGTGAAGCATTGTGGTGTCAGAAATAATGAGCAATGATGGATGTATCACATTCTACATCAATAAATGGTACAATTAAAGAACAATTATACAGAGCCAAAACATGCATCCTTTTTGCTGCAATTGGTCCCTGACTTTAGCTTAATATATGATAACACCCACCCCCAAAATTCTAAAGTGGTCTAAAATTTCTTAAACAAGAGAAAATTAATGTATAGAATATTCTTCGACACGACACATTACATCAAGTGGGTCCAGACATGACCTAGAAACAACTCTGTCAGATTATGAGCATTTCAAACCACATCAACACTGATTTTTAAGCATACACCACAGGTGCCAGACTACTTATGCTGATAATAGTTAGGGTTAGTACAATCTACACATAAGCTGGTATATTGATTGACAGTTATCACACAAGGGCCAGGCTTTCTTAAGTGTCCATTTTCAACTGGAAAATGTAAAAAAAAATCTCCTATAAGTATGATTTATACAGATCTTACATCTTGAAAATATAACTACTGAAAAACCTTGCTCCAAAAATCTAGCACTCTGGCTACATTCTGTCATATTTTTCCATCTTGAGGAAGATGACTACTGTTTTTCACACATGTTCTCCTTTACCAGATTATATTGTAACTAGAATAAAAGGCAAAAAGCAAACAAACTGTAAGAAAGTGTTCCATTTTGGTGCCTTTTTTCTGTGATAATAATTCAGCTGCCAACTTTGTTTACCATCCATACTTAAAATACAGAAACCCATCAATGAAATACATACCACCTCTGTATAGTAGCAAAGACAGATGTAGAAATTAATGTGATCTCATTTATATTTCCACAGTAAATTCAGCAATAGCAGGCTAATAGAAGCCTTAATCCAGAAACTGAAGTTTACAGGTAATGTGCCATCTACAACAAAATACATTAGAAGTGTTACTCCAATAATCCAAGTTTGCAAGTAATATGTGAAATGTGCAACAAGATAGATTAGAAGCATTTCTCCAGTAACTGCTGTTTACTGGCAACACGTGCCATCTACTACAAAATAGATTAGAAGCCTTATTCCAGTAACTCAAGTTTACAGGTAACAGGTGCAATCTACAACAAACTAGATTAGAAGCCCTACTCCAGTAACTGAAATTTACAGGTAACATGTGCCATCTACAACAAACTAGATTAGAAGCCTTACTCCAGTAACTGAAATTTACAGGTAACATGTGCCATCTACAAAAATACAGATTAAAAGCCTTACTTCAGTAACTCAAGTTTACAGATAACATGTTTGACATACAACAAAACATATTAGAAGCTTTATTCCAGTAACTCAAGTTTACAGATAACATATCACATACAACAAAACAGATTAGAAGTCTTACTCCAGTAACTGAAGTTTACGGGTAACACGTGTCATCTACGACAAAACAAAATTGAAGCCTTACTCCAGTAACTGAAGTTTACGGGTAACACGTGTCATCTACGACAAAACAAAATTGAAGCCTTACTCCAGTAACTGATGTTTATAGGTCACAAATGTCAACTACAACAAAACAGATTAGAAGTCTTAATCTAGTAACTAAAGTTTACAAGTAACATGTGCCATCTACAAAACAGATGAGAAGCAATACTTCAGTAACTGAAGTTTACAGATTACATGTACAATGTGCAACAAAACAGAGCAAAGTCTTTCTCCAATAAGTCAATTTTACGGGTTTTACATGTCATCTACAACAAAACAGATCAGAAACAAATATAAGAATGATACTGGTATGTATGGATATTGAATGAATAATTAGTGGGATTCATTTTTTAAATTCTAATGAAATGAAATGTCATAAATTAAAGAAAAAAGATGTAAAGCCATCTCTATCAAATGATTATATATATGAACATGGACTGAATGACAAATCCTTTCTATTTCAGATCATCGTATGCCTAAATTGATAAAAATGAACTGAATATGATTTTATAAAATATTTTCAATTATCCTTTTACTGCTTTGTGTAGCATGCCTTATTCAAATACTTCAACAAAAATCATGAACATAGAGAAAATATTGTGTACATTTTACAATTAAATTAAAAAATTTGTATCGTTCTAAACTTTCATACTTACATTACTTGAACTTGAAAACATTCGCATCCTTCAACACTTTTCAAAACAATTGGAATCACAGAGAAGTTTAGCTTTTCTTCTGCCTTTATAATATTAAATGTAGTCAAATATCAGAATTATGTACATTTTATAACCTTAAATTGGAATCACAGAGAAGTTTAGCTTTTCTTCTGCCTTTATAATATTAAATGTAGTCAAATATCAGAATTATGTACATTTTATAACCTTAAATTGGAATCACAGAGAAGTTTAGCTTTTCTTCTGCCTTTATAATATTAAATGTAGTCAAATATCAGAATTATGTACATTTTATAACCTTAAATGTAGTCAAATATCACAACTATCTACATTTTATAACATTAAATGTAGGCAAATACCAGAAGTTATTATTTTCCTACACTGAAAATATATTTGTAATAGGTACCTCCTCTCATATAATAGCTTTTCTCATTCACCACCAGAAAACTTTGCAATGTAGTATCTATTTTGTTGGGAAAATCTGGTTGGGTCGAGACAATTGACCTGCTACTGCAATCATCACCTGTAGAACATGGCAAGCTAACAGGGTGACATGATAGGAGTGGTCCTAATAAAGGAGATCCAAGGTTTGAAAACAAGGAGCCTTGAACCAAGTGCCCTTTCACAGGAAAAGCAAGACACCACTGTGGAATTGTTGGAGTGAAGCCTGAAGATGTTCCCCTTAATAAGCCCAGACTATAAGACATCATTGTGTGAAAAGCATGAAGGACTAAAACATTGTGTAGGTAAGCCTCATTGTCCATGCATAGACCATAGAATTCCTGACTTCTGAGATATACACTTCAACTCTGAAGTGAGGGATTCATAAAGATATGATATCTGGATGAGGTGGTGGCAGAAGAACCCATATCTTGGTATTGCCCTGACTTAACCAACCCGTAAGATTGAAGAAAGATCCTGAATAAGGAAACTGAAGAATCCAGTGAATTACCATTTTTTTATCCCTTGGTCTCATAAAACACACTGAAAGGATCTCTTGTGTGTTCCTCTCAAAGGCATGAGGAATTTGAGTGATACCCACATTCCCAAAAGAGAAAGAACCATCCATGCAGTTGGAAAAGAAGTGAGTATGAATCGGACTTCCTGTTTCATAATGTGTAGCCGGATGGGGGTCGGCTGAGCCTAACTAAGATATGTGATGAAAAAATACCCAGAATGATGACATATTGAGTTGGAGCAAGAATAGATGTCTCAGCTCTGAGAATGAAGCCTGCATTGGTTGTTATGAAAGTATAATCCAGGTGTGACATTCAGACACTTGATGAGAAGGTACCAGCAATAACCAGTCATCCAATGAATGGTGTGTGCTCAGAGCTAGGGAATGTGGGTAACATGAGAAAGCTTGTATGAATTGGCAGAACCCAAATGGTACCGAAGATAGTCAGAAGGTAAGAACCCTGAACTGCAATACTTAACCTTTGTGCACAAAAACACCAAAAGTGGCGGGATACCTCCACTATGGCAATATGCAATTAGAAGCTGACTCAATAGAACTTTGACATCCAAAATCCTAATAAAAAAAGCCAACTCAGGTTTAGAAATGAGTCACTTGTGAACCTTGAAGAATCTAGGTATTCATATAGACGATAAAAATTGATGACTGGACACCCATCTCCTATCTCTTAGACACAGCAACCGATGGGAATAAAACCCCGAGAGAACTAGCATGACACTCTCTCTCTACCCCTAGACCAACCAAACTCTGATAGCCATAGATCTAAATTCCGAAATCCGAGGATCTGTGGAAGATGGAAATCCTACAGGTTGGGTGGATAACGTTGTTCAAGATGTGAACTGCATGACAAATCAAACTCAAGTATTTGTATTGCCCATGGATCCGAGGGTAAGGTTACCCCATGTCCAGAAATTCTTGGAGCCAAGCCCCTACAGACCCCGAAGGCATACAATAATCCCCAACACTACCAGCGGGGGTTCCGACCGAGCAGTGGAACCTGTGGATATGGACATAAATTATATTGGGTTCCAATGTATCGAGGGGCTGATGTCGGGGTCAGGACCCTCCAAAAGAAGTGGAACTACGACCCCCTATAGATGCCAGTAAAAGTCGAGGTGCCAATGACAAGAGCGATGAATGTAGAAACCAACAATTGAATCACTGAGCATGCTGACAATGGTTCCAGCTCATCAGTAATGAAATTGGAGGTCCTTAAAGTCTTCCAACAAGGTTTAGTGTTAGGAACAACACGTTGGATGTTAGAGTTGTAAGTCTGTAGACATAACCTTGTCCCACCAGGGAATATTCATCTGTTCAGGTGAACTACCAACTCCACCTCAGAACCCATAATTTTGAGAAGCAGATGTAGTATTTGAGTCGAAAAATATGTCCACCTTGCAATGGTAGGCTAAATCACATAGTTCCAACAACTGTGGCAGTTAATGCCTAGCAGTCCTGTCTCATAACAGAGCAGTAAAACCTCCCTGCCTGAACCACAATGTCTGTGAATGTAGAGGAAACTAAATATTCATGACCAGACCTTACAGCCATTAAGTAAGAGCAGGCTCAAAACCCACTGGGAAAAGATCCAAAACATAATGCTCAATGTACCAACTGAAGAAAACAACTCAGAAGCAGCTGATCCAAAAATGGCCTCCTTTCTGACATTTTGTATAAATTGTTCTGATTACCTTGTTAGGAACAACACATTGACAGGTAAGTTTGTTTTAGAGCAAAACAATGTTGGGCCAACTGCTATGTCCACAATAGGAAATCAAACCCTGTACTTCAGCATTGCAAGTCCATAAGCTTACCACTGTTCCACAGGGGACTGAGAAGCTGAACCATATCACTACGAATAAGTTCACAGACAGTCTCAACCAAGAGTGACCCTCCCTGATGTTGTGTGATACTAGATATCAGAAGTGAGATAGGAGAGATGTGATTTGCCTCTGTGCTTGTCAATCGTAAAAAAAAAAAAATCTCCCTCTCTCATTTGTTTATGAAATTCAACTACATGCCACTGAGAATGCTCAAAATATCTCCAACGATCGTAGTACTAGTACAGAGAAACCCGAAAGTGAATGCTATGTCGATAAAAAGTGATAAAATGATGTGAATGAGATGCTTTTTTACAGTACCAGGATAGAGGGCACACTGACATAGATGAAGAGTGTCACAAAACATATATCACGAAGGCCAATTAAGTGGGGTATAAAGACTAGAGCAAGCAAGAAAAAATCAGACCAATGCTTAGATGGGCAAAAGAAGAAACCCTGGCAGTCAAGTAATAGCTATAAGTGAGAGCAGAGATATGTATATTTTGGAATTAAAACATTTTGGATTTTGGAAGTAGGTTTGCACTTGATACTTCTGTGTAGTTAAGTAACTAATTATTCTCTCAGTTACTGTTCTTTTGATTATTAGCATATATTAAACAAAATTTATAAATCCTCTACACTGTGTTGTCACCTCTACAATGTACAACTTCCTCCCTTGCTTCCTCTACACTGTGTTGTTACCCAAACAATGTACAACTTCCTCCCTTGCTTCTTCTACACTGAGTTGTTACCCAAACAATATACAACTTCCTGCCTTGCGTCCTTTACACTGTGTCGTTACCCAAACAATGTACAACTTCCTCCCTTGCATCCTTTACACTGTGTCGTTACTCCAACAATGTACAACTTGCTCCCTTGCTTCCTTTACACTGTGTCGTTACCCAAACAATGTACAACTTCCTCCCTTGCTTCCTTTACATTGTGTCGTTACTCCAACAATGTACAACTTCTTCCCTTGCTTCCTCAACATTGTGTTGTTACCCAAACAGTGTACAACTTCCTCCCTTGCTTCCTCTACACT
>NW_013667952.1:78630-79992 GCF_000517525.1 Limulus polyphemus | reverse complement strand
TGTTACTCCAACAATGTACAACTTCTTCCCTTGCTTCCTCAACATTGTGTTGTTACCCAAACAGTGTACAACTTCCTCCCTTGCTTCCTCTACACTGTGTTGTTACTCCAACAATGTACAACTTCCTCCTTTGTTTGGCCATATGTAGTACCTCAGATTTAAAACTTGGAAAAAGTCTGTGCATCTGTTTCTGACTGATTATCTATTGATACAAAACTTTTATGTTTTTAACAATATACTAATCAAATACATTTTTTTACTCATTCTTTATATTGAAAAATTGGAAGTGATTTTTAAAGTTAAAACACCAAATACAAATTTAATTGAAATGCAATCTAAGTCTTATGATAGAATATTTCTGCAATTACCTTAATGGTATTATTCACTTTCAGAGCCTCCTCAGAAATTTTAAATGACTGAGTAGTAAATAGACTGTTGGTATTATATCCACTTCTGTAACAGTTTTCTTTGAAGGTCTCCAAATCTATAATGTTCAAGAACAATGTTAAAAACACACATTTAAATAATTATAATCTACTTACACATTAACATAAAATATGGCAAAAAGTTTTCTTCAACCATTTCTCCTTCCCTTCAAACTCACAGTGCAAACAATAACTTATCAACCATTCCTTCATTCCCCCTCCACTTCAACCTGGAGCTGGGCAACTAGTGGAATTTGCTAAGTGATCAATCAACAAGCTCATTAATTGATTAGTACAACCACCCATATACAAACACACTTCATGTTTTCAAGAACTGCATTACTTTTACATAATACTTAGTATTAGTCTTCCTATTTTCATTCACCTTGTTTTGTTTAAGTAATTTTCTTATTACTCTTGGTTTGACATGATGGTCTCTTCTGAAGGTTGCCATTTGCATGTTTTGCAAAAACCAATCTATTTCTAAAAAGATATTTTGCAGCAATTTCTTAAAGACAATTTCAACATATCCTAGTTGACAAATGAATCACTAAATACCATCATGCAGTTAACATTATGTTTATTTTAAAATATACAGTAATCTCACACCAATCTTCTGTGAAATATATAAATTAACAATTAAATACTGAAAAGATGTTTTACTATCACCGATAAGGTTAATAACATATTTATTTAATACATATCACAACTACAGTTAGAAATAATTAAATAGTCAATCAGCCAGTTTATTTATGTAAATTGTTTGAATATTATAAACACAAAAATAATATTCAATAAAGATTTGAGTCTTCAAAATATTTTGCATTTGCATACCATACTCAGATTTTGTTAAACAAGACCGATGTCTGTAGGTTTACTTTCTTCTTAGAATTCTTCTCAAGAAGTCGATAAGCCGTCTTAACGTTGTTAGAACAAC
>NW_013667952.1:70448-77970 GCF_000517525.1 Limulus polyphemus | reverse complement strand
ACAGCAAATTTAACTAAACTTATCATATTAGATGATTATTTTATCTTTAATATTTGGTGAACATAATAAAAGATTCATGATTACAGCTCAATAAATCCACAGATAGTTTTAAACAAAGAACCAAACATCAACAAGATATTTTTATTAAGTCTTAAACAATCTAAAGTCATGTGACTGTTTTGTTTCATACTATATATATATACATATATATATACACACACACATTCCAGTGCCTAGGTAAACCACTTATAATTGATGAGAGCAAAACCTTCTCCAAATATTATACATTTGTTACAGTGTTAAGCTTGTATTAAAGTTTTCTTTGCTACCCCCATTCAACCCATCTCTGAACTGTATAAGCTCACTTCAAGTTACCTGGTGTCTTTTCAGTGAAGAAAATTTATGTAGCTTTCAGTAATAATTCAAAACTAAAGTAACTTCACAATTCACAAACAAAAAGGAACTGTAAAAAAACTCTTAAACCTATATACTTACTTTACTGTTACATGACTGTCTAATTCTTGCTCTACCAAATCATAATCAAAATTTCTTTATCACAGTTTTTAAAGTAATGTGACACCATTACAAGGTTTCAACCAAGGCCTGTACAATAACTTAAGGAAACGCTTGAAAATCAAATGATGATAGGTTATAAAAAATAAAGTTATTATTTGGAATGGGCAGAAAATTCTAAAAAACGAAAAAGTGGGTTATTTTGTTCAGAAACAAAACTCTTTGCGACTATGCAGAAATGAAAATATAAACTTTTTCATGAATTATACTAAATAAGTGTCAGAAAATAACAAATCAAAAATACTTTTGAGTTAAAATTGTGAAATATAGTTTGAATTAACATATAAAATTGTCTTTAAAATTTGTCTCAAAACATTTTATCAAGTGATGAAAAAATATGAAAAGCCAGAGGAATCCCTGTCTTCATACTCTAGGCACAATAATATAGAATTATTTTTTTAAGTTAAAACTTTGTACATGAAAATGTATCATATACACAATTTAACAATACTGTTTAACATTTAGAAACAACAATAATATGTACACTTTTCTAGACTTGTTATTCCAGACAATTAAATATTGTTTCACGTGTTTATAAGGGAGTTTTTGATAATTTTGGGACCTCAAATGTTGTATCTACAACTACACAGTTACTCAAACACTTTGTGATCAACAAGGGAAATTAATAATTATAACAAAAATATATTTGTTAGTAAACAAGTACTCAGCCAAAGTAAAAGCCTACAATTTTGGATATTCTTCACATAGCTTAAGTTTTAAAGTCAAACATAAAAACTAGAATAATATCAATTTATTTGTAAAATATAACTTTATCTTACAAAGTTTGAAAACCATTAAGGATTGAATAAAAATAAAAGTAGAAAGTCTATTTAGATAACATTGTATTATTATGTTAAGAAGTAACAACACTGTTTTAACTTCTCCACACTAGCTCCAGTAATGTTTCATTATAACAATTATGATATGATACCAGCTAACGTTTTAAAGGTTCACTGTGTAACTCTGTAACCAAATTTTTAGTTTTTTTACATGAATGAAGAGACTTCCACTATAATAATATAATGTCTTAAATTAGTAAGTTTTGACAATATAGTCCTAAAGTAACTTAAATAAGCAACACAAAGTGACGGCAACATTAATATATTTTGTAAATGATTAGCTCATTCTGGTTAAAATCATGTAATTTCAAAATGTATGTCTTTATTTCTAGTAATGTGATTGATAAGAAAATAAAAACTGATAAAAACTAAACATTTCAAATTTTTTAATTAAAGTTAAATAGTTATAATTATTTATAGTCATATTTAAAAACAAATTACAGCATTGTCAACAGATTGCCTGTTTTCAGAAAAAAGAAAATTTATTTGTTAATTATGCAGCCACATCACTTGTTAGTTTACTTAGTTTGACATCAACAATACTAAAATATCCTTCCTACAAAAACTCTGACTTCTAAGTAATGGAAAATCTATTCTGTAACAAGTCTATGTTATATAAACTGCAGCTACCACAAGAAATACTTGATGAAAACAAATCTCTAAAGTCTGGAAACAGCCAAATCACTAAAACTTATTATGGCAACACTTAACTGATGTTTATACAATTAATATTCATTCTTCAGTTGTCCAATATCAAAAATAATATGGATTGAAAGATACTCTGTACATTCATCAAATGATTAAAATTGCATGTTTATATATCTTTAGAAATTTAATGAATATAAAACTATCAACTAAATGTTTTTAAAAATCTAAGCCATTATTTGTCAAAAAAATGTGTGTCTTTATAACTAGCAACTGCTGAACCTACTGCCAGCAAACCTGGCATATAACTTTTAGGGCCCCTCAGGGGAAAGTAAAATGTGCATACAGTTTTATAAGTTACTTTTCATTCACTGTGATATGAAATGCTATTGTATGTTCTGGCACAAATACTGAAACTTGATCCTAAGTTATTTTTTGGTATCCTGTCAACATCCAATATTTGAATAAGACAAGAACCATTTCTTTTTTATCACAAATGTCTGATATAATATTGCCCAAATAATCTCAAATTAAGTTGTTTCTAAGTATTTATTATACTTTTTACTATTAATCTGCATTACTATCCTGTCATTAGTTCTGTACTTTTGTTAGAGTGAAAACTCAAATTTTTCAAGTTGTTTTTCACTATTACTTTAAAATACATTACCATCCAGATATTAATCCTGTGAAAACTCATATTGTTTGTTTCTCAGTATGTATTATACACTGTTTACTATTAAAATATATTACTATCCTGCCATCAGTTCTATACTTTTATAAAGATGTATAACTATGATAAAACTGGTAACAGTTGAAGTTCTTTAAATTAAATCAAAATATATATAAAGTTGTACCAAATTAACTTGAATTCATCAAGGCAGTACTTACCTACAATTAACTGAATAAATGATTGACACAAATGACTAAAGGAAACAAGATCACCAAGTCTTACTGTTCCTAAGATTGAAGCTAACAGTTGGACACAGCTATTATGAAGTTCTCTCAGTTCTGGGAAAGTTAACAAGCGTATCAATTGAGAAAGTAACCATTGCGTGAAGCCTGAAAGAAAAAAATAGTAATTACTAAATGCATAGTTCAAATCTTAAAGCTTTTTCAGTTTAGTTGCTATTATTCTAAAGTTAGAAATACTAAAAACAAAATATTTGAGTTCAGTGTTCTAGTTCAGATTGAAGACTTAAAATTGGTAAGATTTAGAGACCATTGATAATAGGAATTATTTTGAAATTATAGGTTATAAATCAAATTAACAGTGATACTTTTTAAAAAGAGGGGTCAGGTGGCTCTTTATATAAAGGATGAACTGTTTGGATTTAAGACGAAAATAGAAGTCAAGAGGTGCAGTGGTTCAGGATGGTTTTTCTATATCAAATGATCAGACAGCCAACAGGTGTGGATGACATTGTAGATTTGTTACCAACCGCTATTGTGTGTATAGTTACAAGAATTGGAGAAAACCTGGAAAGAGTGATCACAACATAATTTTTATGTTTTACTACATGCCAAGATAAGAATAATTAAATTAGAACTCCTAGTTTTCAGAATGCCAAGATTTTGAGGGCATGAAACAAGAACTGTGATACACAATGTGAGATAATGAGTTCCTATCTAACATGATTTGGAACTTTATTTTAAATAAATTGCTTTAAATTAAAGATATACATGTTAATACAAAGAGGAAAAGGACAACAGGGAAATGGAACCTTACTGGCTTACTAACAACAATTAGGGGTAATATCACAATCTTCAAAAACTTATATTGACAGACAGATTGGAAGATTTAAAGAAATCTAGGAAAGCAAGTTGTTTTAAAAGATATTACTATACACAAAAGGGTTTATTAGAAACAGCTGGCTCATAATGTTAAAACTTACAGCAAAAACATTTTTATGTATGTTAAAGGTAAATAAAATGTTAAAATAAGGATTGGACCCTTAAAATACATTGATGACAAATATTTTTATAATTCTATGAGATGACTATGCTTTTCAATATTTTCTCTCCTCTGTTTTTACAATAGATTAAATTAACAATATTCCAGATCATGATAATTATATGGGAAATACTTAAATTGATTTAAATCATGATGATATTGTTTCCATGGTGATAAGTAAAAAGCTTGAGAGATTAAAAACAGATAATGCATTAGAATCAGATAAGATTCCCCAGAGTTTAAAAAAAGGTCAAATATAAGATATGAAAGCCTTGCTCCTTAATTTTTGGTAGATCAGCAGACTGTAATGGACTGATAAGAGTTACCACAGAAAGTATAGGCTAGTGAGACTTACTCTTGTAGTAGGATAAATTCAAGAGAAAATCACTTATTTAATAAATTATGACATCATAAGCAAAAGCCAACATAAATTTTCAAGGGAAATTTTGTCATATTATCTTTTTCCTTTTTTTTTGGGGGGGGGGGCTTGTTATAAAGACAATGGAAAAGGTGTGGACTTGGTGCAACTATAAAACTACAAAAAACTATTGATAAGGTACCACACAATAGATTTGCTGATAAAAACATTGTACAGGTTAGAGAAAGACTAAGTAATTTGATTTTAGAGTAGTTGAACAACATACTCGTTTTTAAAGTCTTCATAGATTTAATACTTCTAACTTTCAATATAATGTGTATATCTTCACAAAATTTGGCAGTCTTTCAGTTAACACTATAAATCTTTCATACAAAAAACTATATTTTTTTAGTGAAGTACTTTTTATGAAATAAAATAAAGATTTGTCCATGAATATATTGAATATTTGTTTTGAATAGTCCTTGTGAAAAGTAATTTTCATGTTAAGATTAAAAATACTTTTCCTCATCTCAAAAATCTCAAATTTCCTTTGAATAATCCCTAAAAACCTCCTAAATACATTTTAAACGTTTTTTCCAGTAACTCTTTATATTTTATCTGTTATTTTCTCTACCCTAACTCAAAATGGGATTGGTCAATTTCTTTCTAGAATGAATTATAACATGAAACTACATTAGTTTATCCTCAGTAGCTTTAAGCTTGTAATAATATACATCTATATATAATTAAATTGTATTGTTTGATTGCCCTACGAACTGTGTGTAACTACTATCCATGCCATAATAAGTTGTAAATCACTTGGGGCATTACCCACATGTTGCTTGGGTGTGTGCCTCGTGAAAACTTTTTAATTATATTGTTGCATCAGCGAGGTCACGTGACTAGTATCACGCCACTTCTTTCTCGAACCTTCGTGAATTGTCGGGAGATTACTAGATTGGGGGTAGTCTGATATATATAAGATGGTACAACGTGATGGGACAATGTGCAGGTAATGAGTAATTGAACTGCAGTCAGAGAGAATATTATTAAGCACGTGAGACGTTCGTTGAGAATTATAGCGTTTGTTACAGAGCGACTGTTGTAATTAAGTGTATCGTAAAGTTGTATTCGGAAAGAATAAACCAGTTTTATTTAAGAAAGGACTTGTGTTGCTAAAGTTTCATCGGAACGAATTTACGGAAAATTAATTAACGAACGGAGGCTTAACAATATTATTATTATTACTTATTTTACCTAATCTAATCTTAACTAACCTAAATAGATTCCTATTTTTACATTTTAGTTACTTTTATAATAATAGATAAAGAATAAACCTGAAAAAAAAGAAATAAATTACTTACCCAGTCTTTTTTCTTGCTGTTGATGTCGATTATACTTAAGCCTACATATTTTATAATAATGGTAGTAGTGCATTAAATAATTTTTATTTAATTAAGTAATGCACCAAACACAGATTAATAACATGCAAAAAATAGGCAATTTCTCCTAACTCTCAAAATTTTTCTGGCTGTCTAACTATACAACAAGAGCTGTTATAAATTCATCCAAGTTATTCGTTAACTTTCTCATGGGAATGAAGTTTGAACTAAGAGTGAAATTGAAGCTTATCTGTTCAGAACACAACATTATACAATACATCATTTGATAAATGAAAACCTTGACTTTCTACTGGTTATAGGTAATATATTATTAAAAGTAGAGAACTATTAACAAAGCCTGAAAGAGAGGATGTGTCAGGTAGGTGTGGCAAGAGGGGTGTGATTTTCTATTAATAGCTCTGTAACCAAACAAAATTGAAGGCTACAAATTATGGTTTGTCTGAGCAATAATGATAGTATAGGGAGCAATTTATATTTAATTTCATACAATTTGAAGGGGGTAGTGAATAAAACATAGAACAAAAGATGCCTAGAGAAAATGTGTTACTGTGTGACACTAGGAGAAGTTCAGGATTTGTTTTAATATTTCCTTATAGAATTAAAACTTAATACTTATATACTATTAAAATATGGATTATTAGCTAAGTGTTTTTTCTATATTAATTAGTAAAATATAAACAAAATGTAGTTTAATAAAATTTTGAATGTAAAACACTAAAATTTTTTGTCATGAGTAGTAAAGGATACCTGGTGCAAAAGGGTTAATAGAGTCCAGTCAACCTGGACCCTTGTTAGTAATGGAGTGCCTCAAAGGTCAGTGCTTGGGGTTTTTCTTATTTAAATTAATGGTATTAATAGGGGTGTGATTGGTAATTTAGTAAAATTACATAATGATAGTAAAATTTTTGGTATCTAGCTGTACTGATGATGTTGAGGTCCTACAGAAAAGTTATATCAATTGGCAAATTGAATAAATATTTAGCAAATGACATTTAATTATAATACATACAAGGTAATGTAGCTGGGTTATCAAGGTCAAGACTTAATCACAGGTTTAATATAGATGAAAAGAACCTGCTTAATAGTGTGCTGAAGAAAATTACTTGGCACAGTGATGAATAAGTAATTCTATATATATATATACATATAAATTACCTGCAGTACTATGTACAATTTTGGTATCCTTTTCCAAGAAAGGATAGACTTACTGGAAAGGCTTCAGAGGATGTGTACTAAGATGACTCTGTGGATTGAAGGGTTATCTTATAGAGATAGGTTAAGTTCTTTTTAATTATTTTATCTTGTGAAATGGGTAAGGTGATCTTACTGACGTTTACAACACTATCCTTAAAGTTGATAGAATAAAAGTCCGTGATTCTTTTGTGCTGTATTCTGAAGAGAATAAAAGACAAAATTTTCAGATTTGAATAGCACAGGCTAGGATCCATTTAAAACAATTATATTATTCTAACAAGGTTATTAACTTATGGAGAGATTTGTTATCAACAGCAGTGAGTGTCAGCAGTTTAAAGGAATTTAAAAGGGAATTCAATGAGTTCCTCAAAAATAAAAAAGGAATTTTTTACTTTACTCAAGGTTGGGTGTGCAAGGACAGCCTTGGAGGATCAAATAATTTTTTCTTGTCTGTATGATTTTTTATATCAGCATTTAAATAATTGTTACGTATCTGCTCTTTTGTGAATTTACGGTATAAATTCTTTCCGAGGAACTTCAGCAATACAAGTCCTTTCTT
>NW_013667952.1:46758-70438 GCF_000517525.1 Limulus polyphemus | reverse complement strand
AATTAAAACCAGTTTATTCTTTCTTGATACAACTTTTTAGTACACAAAATTTCCACAGTCACTTTAAACTTAACAACCTCTATAACACACGTTACAAATCACAGTGATTCACACACTTTACTTACGGTGCCTACTTTTCGTTTGACTCAATTATCTATCTCTTGCTTTATTTGCCAGGCTTATATACTAAAAAAGAAGGTGCTTGGCAAACACTTGGATATTCGCGGAGTTCCTCAATAAGTCATGATCCTTCTAGAAATTCCAGTGCGCATGCTCCCAGTGTCGCGTGACTTCCGCTGTCGTAACATAATCCTTTCTCACCATTTATTGAAGGCATTCTGCAATATTTACTTTTTCATTAGGATTTTTCATTCAGATATCTTTGTTTAGTACTTAAAAGACCTGTACAGTAAGTAATGAGTTCAAAGAAATACTGGACACATCTTAGAGGAGACTAGAATGTTCAAAACTGCTATATCTCTGTTGAAAATTATAAATGGCAGTTAGTGTATTACTTCACAATTACTGTAATTAAAGGCTATTTGCCAACGTATTTTAGAGCTTAGGGGAGAGCTGCTAGAATGATTCCAGGTATGAAAGCATTATCATATAGGTTAAGGTTTTCATCCTATGATTTCTTTGTGCTGTATTCTAAAAACAAAAGAATGAGAGGACATAAGTTTAAGATTTGAGAAAGACTGTCTACACTCCAATTCAGACAGTTATATTCTAACAGGCTTATTAGCTTATGGAATGAGTTAGCATCATTACTCATGAAGGCTAGTATTGTACAGGAGCTTGAGATGATTTCATGATAAACAAAGGGGGGGTTTATTTGTTTGTTGAACTTTTGTGCAAAACTGCTTGAGAGCTGTCTGCATTAGCCATCCCTAATCTTGAAGTGGTAAACTATGGCATGTCAACATCACCCACCACTAACTCTTCATCAATGAAGAATAGGATTGACCATAGTATTATAACATCTCCCTGGATGAAAGAGCAAGAATGTTTGGTGACAAGTGTCATTCTCCTGCAACCAGGTGGGAGTGTAAGGACAGCCTTAATGGTCCAAATTGTTCCTTGTGTCCATAAGTTATTTGTCCAACTTACAGTTGATTTAAGTCATTCTGTAGTACTTCGGAATCTTCCACCCTCAATACAGTTTGAAATACCCAAGCATAATGTCATTGGGACACTTTATTATTTTACTTACTACATCCTCACCAATATCATTAAAGTAAACTAGATACTCCAACTCGCTTAGCTCGTAAATTTACTGTTTCATTTAATAAAATATAATGTCGGTTTCTAAGTCCCGTATATTAAATATTCCTTTATAAAACATCTCTGAAAACGTTTAGTGAATGTTGTTTTACATTTGTTTCTCTTTCTATAAACTTCTTGATTTCTCCATGCTGTAAAATTATTCTGTCTCCATAGCGTCTGATGTTCTGCATTTTTTTGTTTTAACAGTTAATCCTTCTGTAAAAATTCTTCTTTTAAGTACATTCAGAGAAATGTTTTTATCAGCCATTTCACTATTTATCGTGTACTGAAAAGAAAAAAAAAATAACCTAATATAAAGAAGTAACCATTAACAGTCTCAAAAAAATATCCGACTTCTTCAGCAAAAACTGTTACTTTTTGTGGACACGAGTCTTTACTAAATAGCTCTATGATTTCAGTTCATTGAAAGGTACATTTTGTTATATTAGACATAGGCTTATTCCCTTCACATTCATAATTGTAGTTTACAGATGAAGTCCTAACAGGCCTAATATACAAGATAAGGTAAGTATAAGCTAACTGTAGGCCTAAATTACACCTCTGTAATAAATAATAATGTTACTTTAAAGTAAGGTTGTAGGCCTTAAGTTAAATTAAATACTATTAATTTAAAGAAATTAAACAATATTTAACACTTATAACATCTGTTTGTTTTTATGAATAAAAAATATAGCAATCATTACCACATACATACATGTCTAGCTTGCAGATTTCAGCTTTCTTCGGGTATGCATGAGCGACATTAGGGCTCGACTCGACCCAAAGTGTGTTAGAAACAAATGATTTTAGTATTTTGTAGGATAAAAAAAGTACACCACAAGTAAAAAAGACCAACTTTGAATAGATGTCATTAATAACACCATATTTTGCTTTCTTTCACCTAGTCACCATTCAATAAAATAAATAACCTTTCTGTAACCACTGCCAATTTTCTTGGTTAATTTTCTGTGTGGTACGTTATCAAAAGCTTTTTTTTAGAAACTTAAGTACACCAAGGCCACAACATTTCCATCATCTGGAAAACATCTAACATCCTAAAAAATGTTAACAAATAAGTCACACAAGATTTCCTGTAACTAAATCCATGTTGCTTCTCTCTTATAATACCATATTTCACTAAATGATATTGCAAAGCATTTTTTATCTGATTCTTTAAAAGACAAGAATATTCATATTATGGAGAGGATCATGAAAGTAGTTGGGCATATTTCTGGCACGAATCATGTAGTTGTTTCATGCAGTTTAGCTAATGTAAATTATGGAGCACTTAACCTTATCACTATGGATATCCTTTACTGCGTATAACATAAGATTTTAGTGTCTTATATTCAAAATTCTATTAAACTACTTTTTGTTTATGTTATACTAATTAGTATAGCATAAAATCTTAGCTAACAATCCATATTTAAATAGTATACAAGTTTCAAGTTTACTTCTATAAAGCAATATTCAAAAAAATCCTGAATTTCCCCTTGTGTGAAACACAATACATTTTCCCTAGGCATCTTCTCTATTTTATCCACTACTCCCCCAATAAGTACTAAATTAAATGTAAATTACTCACTATAAAATTGTCATTGCTCAGACAAACTATAATTTTTATAGCCTTCCATTTTGTTTATTTACAGAGCTATCAAACAGAAAGTCAGATCCCTCCTGCCATACCCACCTGTCACATCCTCTTTCAGGATTTGTTAATAGTTCTCTCTTATGTTTAATTGTACATTATCTATAACCAAAAGAAAGCTACGGCTTTCATCTGTCAAATGATGCATTGTAGTACAGCTTTCATTCACGTGGGAACAGTAACGACTAGCTTGGAAGAATTTGTACAGAATCTTGTCGTATAATTAGAAAGCCAGCAAAAAGTTGTCTACTTTTTGCATGTTATTAGTTTATGTTCTTTGGTGTATTATTTAATTAAATAAAAATGATTTAGTGCATTATTACCATTAGTATAAAAGTAGTGTTAACTGTCATCAACAATCGACAGCAAGAAAAAAGAAGATTGAGTAAGCACTATATTTCTTGTTTTTCATGTATGTTCTTCATTTATTATTATAAAAGTCATTAAAATGTAAAAATAAGGATATTTTTGGTTAGTTAAGATTAAATTAGGTAAAATAAATAATAATAACATAATAAAAATATTTCATGAGACATGTACATGAGCGGCTCGTGGGTAATGTAATGGAATGATTAAGCAACAGAAAATAACAAATAGCAAAATTATAATAACAATAATTAAAATGGCCAAAAATTACTTCTGTTTATTTTAGGCTTATAAGAATGAATCAGGAGACTCTGAATTTACAATCAAGGAAAATATTACATTTCACATTTAATGTTAAATGGTGTTTTATTTATTGTACCATGTTTCATTAAAAAGTGTTTGTTAGTGGCCTCTTGAGGATCCAGATTCCTTGTAGCATGGATGTGTTATTTATACCATTCATGTCCTGGACGAATGGTTTCACCAATGTATCTATCATCACACTGGGTACATGTCATTTCAAAAATGACATTTTTAACAGTACAAAAATCATTTGGTCCATTATTTCCATCAATAAATTTTTTTAGATTTTTATACTGTCCTACATTATTTTACAGCTTTGTTTCTGTAATATAAGTTTCTATGTTGATTTGAGAAACACCATATGCAACTGCACTGCATTGACAATACTAACATACAATAAAGATTACTTTTTATCAATTTTATGTTTCATACTTATTTCACCATAACACTTCTCTTACATATTGTATTCTAGGCATTCAGAACACTTTATTGAAGAAATAAAGCCACTAATTGTATCCCCTCTAAGCTCCACCATAATTCTCTACTTGAATGCACAGAAGGAGTTGTTATGTATAGCATTCTGGTGGAAATTATACAAACAAAAAGATAGAATTGTCCAAGTGAGCAACACTTAATGTGTGGTCACTGCCCAATCATTATCAAACAGCTTCTGTTAACAAGAGAGAAAAAATCAGACACTGTTTAAATGCTGCCTGACTAGCCTTCAGACATTCAAATACAGTGCTATTTAGTAATGGGCATCTATTACTTGTATGCCACATAACAGTAATAAATTAACTTAATGAGTTTCCCTTTGTATACATTTATTTTACTGAAGTAATTGCTTTGGCAGTTACATTTCTGTTTACAATAACTCAAACGTTTTGTAATTTGAGGCTACTGTGAACACTAGTTACAAATTTCACCTCTTTGGTGAAGACAGAGATCATGACAGAATGTCTTACAATTTACAAAAAAAGACTGGAGTAAGTGAGAAAAACCTGAACAATGCTTAGATGGGCAAAGGAAGAAACCATGGCAGTTGAGTAATAGCTGTAGTGTGAGAGCAGGTAAGTATATTTTGGAACATATGTTTCAAATAGCATTAATGCTTTAAACAATTCTTCACTGCTATGTTATGTAGTGGTCTTTATTGTATTATAAATCATAAATTGACCAAAGAAATTAAATTTATGTTTCAATAGGCCCCATCTTTATTATCTAGCGTTTAGTGTTTGTTTCAAATATCGTGAATTTTATGAGTTATAAATTTTATTAATGCAAAGTCAGAGGTAGCTAGTATACTAACGTAAATAGTATTTATTTTATTCTATCTTATACATAAAACTTATCTTTCCCCTCTTTTACTAACTTATGAAATGCTGTTCAAAAAGACTACATTCCCTCGTGGTCTGTACCTTCACCTGAGGGACTTCATATGAAGCTCCTGCTCACAGTTTGTTTCAAGTTACAACAGCACGAGTTCTTTTATACAAAACATAAACTGCAAAAGAATTACTTCAACAAAATAAATATAAATGCAGGGAAGCCTGTTAAGTTAATATTTTACCTTTGCCATCCCATACAAAAGTACTAGACACTTACATTATTTTAAGGCACTAACCCTGCAAAGCTTCAAGATGCCTGAGATGTAGTAGTGAATTTTTAAAACTTTCTCATTCACATAAGGAAGGAAGGGAGGTCTATTGCAAATCAATGGCAAAAAAGAGAATTTTACACTTTTTGACATCAACTTGAAAAATATAGTTTTTAAATTATTTGAGCTAATAACAAGCAACAAAGTTGAACTAAGTTTACAGATTTCTGACTTTGTTTTATATACTGACAAACTGTATCAGAGAATGCAGGAAATTTAACAAATATAATTAAACATTACAAATTTATGGTTAGTAATTTGGAATTTTTGTGAATTACTGTATCCAGACAAAGAAACCATAACATTTCATTTATGTAATTTTTGGATTAATTATCACACACAAATTTTCAAAACTTGAGATCAATTTGCTCTTGTAAAAAACATGAGATATTCAGGGATGGATAGGATTAATATTGAACACAAAATTCAGGAAATATCAGTAAAAAAGAGAAGAAAAATACCTATAAAAAAGCTAACTGTGATGAAACTACCAAGCTACTGCAACATACACAATCAAAGAATAAATTCTAAGGCATATCACAAAAGTACTTTACAATTCAACAACTTACCTAAAGCTAAAACACCTTGATTATCACTAGACAGAGTTGTCACAGTCAGGTTGCTAATATCTCCAACATCAGTTTCCATATGCTCCTGGTCTTTCTTCCTCAGTCTTTCCATGACAAAAATGTGAGGAAATTCTTCTCTACAATTATTAACGCAGGTTAAAAGAGTTGGAGACACTGGAGCTTGCTTTTCCAGATCTTCAGCAACTGTAAATTAAAGTACACAACTGATGTACAGAGATATAAAGATTAGCATATGTATTAACCAAGATTTTGCTGCTTCATACACATAACTAAACATTTCAGAGGGTATTCTGACAAAGCAATTTTAACAGGTTCAGAACTTGCAGACAGTAAATACTGAAACGTTTAACATGCATGTACTACTTTCTTCATATTATGTGCTCCTTAATTTAAACTCATAACTGAATATGACACGGGAGGTACAAAAATAATGTTAAAATAATTCTGATAAAAATAATTCCAAACATTTTAACATAATGTTTGAAAATGAATTACTTTAGGATGTGCCATTCAGAACTGGAGTAATATAGGTAGTTATCATAAAAATTATCATAATGCAAATCACAATTGGAAAAAAATCCAATGTATGATTGAACTTTCTATGAGCTACTATTTCTAATAATAACCTTAAATCTACATTTACATGTAGTAAGCATTAAAACATTATTTGAGCACGTACTTCTTTTTTTTCCAAAATGCAGGAAAAAATAAAATTTAGCAAAGCAAATTACAACTGAATTTGTAAAGTTAACATAATCTGAAAATAGCCTTTAAATAAATACTTACTTTTACAAAAACATTTTAGCTATTCTCCTGATCAACTGCAAAACTAATGACCTTTCTGTTAATCTCTTTCCTCCTTCCCCTCTACTGATTAGTGATTGAAACTCAAAATTAGTGTTTCCAATTATTGTTATTTTTGATGACTCCAACAATCAATTAATTGAAATTTCAATTACACCAGTTATCATGAAAATAATCAACTAATCGAAATTAGGATTTCCAATTATTCCAACTATCCAGGTAATCAAAATATTGCCACAAAACTTGCTCAACCTATCTTTATTATGACAAAGGCTATTAGCCACTGTCACTAATTTTGAACTGCTGACTAGAGGGAAGGCAATTGACTGTCAGATCCCAACAACAAAACTTTTTTCTGATCAACTGTTGACTACAGCAAAGACAACTGGTTGGCAGCACCTTCTGCCAGCATTTTTGTTTTTTTAATGTAATTTATTAATGAAGCTGTCGATTGCTCGATTAGCAGCTCCAGTGAGAAAGTAGGTATGGTAGAGGTAAGTTCCAAGAAATCTCCCAAGAGAGTAGAGCATGATAGAGATCTTTCGTTTAAGAAGGGTGTCGTACAAATCTTTCATATGCGGGAGGAGGCTATGGTAGAGTTAAAAATCTATTTGAATTTAATTTTTTAGTAAAAATTTTAGATACAAGAACTTATCTCTACCATAGCTTTTGAGCTAGAATTCTCACATGACCTAACCCGAGAAAGCAGAGAAGGAAAGAAGTCAAAGGGCATGTAAAAAGGCTATTGAAATACATCAGTGCTAAGAGACCATAAAGAATATAATAAGCACTGGAAGTATGGTGGGTCTCAATGGAGTCCCCTAAACTCAACAGTTGGTCCCAAAATAATATACTAGATTGCCTAAAACCTGACATACAAGGGCACCTGCAAGTAAGTGCTTCTTCAGAGCTGAATCTATGTTGAAGACGAGATGGTCCAAAAAAATATATGATGTATTCCCAGGAGCAAGATCTTACAAAATATAGTATGAAAAGAATAAAAACATAAAAAGATTTTCAAAAAACATGCAAAATTGGAGGTTCAGCTGATTACAATACACCTATATGAGGCAAGGTGCTGGATCATCATTCCCAGAAACCATTTATTTCACTGGGTTTTCACAGATGCCTCTAATCTGAGTTTATGTAAATTGGCAGAAAAAAAGACTAAAAATGTCCACCAACGGCTGGTCACTGACTGAATGAAAAGGCAAATGGACAAGCAGGTAAAATAAAATATAAAACAGACTGTATACAACTATCAAATTCTTCAACAATGGCCAGGATTTTATTATGTCCAACCATACGATGCCAAGGACATTACAACAAACAGCAACCCATCTAAAAGTGTCTAGGCAAACACATGCTTAGAACACAACTCTGGACAATGAATGACTGGAAACAGATGATGTGGTCTGATGAGCAACAATTCATCCTATCTTTATATTAGAATAAAATTGTGAAAAACATAGAGAGATAATTGCATTGCATATGTTTTTCTGACAATGCAAGTACTAAAGGTGGTGTAATTGTGTGGAAAATGTTCTTTCATAAGACAAAGCAAAGACTGATTTTTATATAACATATATATTTTTATGCAACTCAAATATAATTTCAACTTACGTAAACTGGTACAACAAGTGGCTTGTCTCTTGATAGACAGAACTTAATGTCATCAAAGGGCTCAAAAATTTCATATGCTCAAATCATGTTAATTTTGTTTCCAGGGGATCAAAAAAAATCTATGGTTTACAATATGCAATATCAGTCGAAAAAAATAATGTATGAAACAGTTGCCCATGCTGCTATGCCACACCTCTTTATTGCACTACAGCATGGAGTTTTTGTGAGAGTCACAACATACAATTGTGTTTACTCATCATAACCTGACACACAAACTGAGTGCATGCTTACTATTAGTTATTTAAACTGATGTTATTACATTATTTTTGGTATATACAACTTACAATGTTTATACTCTTACACACATTTAGACCTAGAGCAGCAATTATATCAATTATTGTCACATAAAGTAATTGACTAAACAAGATTACAATTAAATTGATCAACTGCAAAGTAGTGTTTCAGATTATTTCAACACTTGATCACTCAAAATTATGATCAAATTGATTGTCACAAAAGAACTACTAATTTAAACTAGTGTTCTAATTATTACCAGTTTTGATTATTCCAACCATCTAAGTAGTCGGTATATTGTCACCAAACTTGCTCACCCTGTCTTTGTTATTACAAAGTTATTAACAGTCACTTAATTTTGAACTGCTAACTAGAGTGAAGACAAGTGTCTGGCAGCACCCACTGCCAACCTTTTTTTCTGTTTATGAACAAATAAAATGACAGTGAACTCCACAAAATCTTTCAAGTTGTTTTACTTGCCCAACATTTCAGCTTTACAACTTCATGGGGAGCATAAAATTATAGCATCAGCACTTCCGAGCTCCATTTAAACACAGTCTAATTATCAGAAATAGAGGAAAAGCAATCTGTCCTGTCTGGAGATAGAATCCAACAACCCTGTACATTATTGGTTTGGTATAAATGTGTGTATATATATATATATATATTCTAACTATGTCTGGAGATAGAATCCAACAACCCTGTACATTATTGGTTTGGTATAAATGTGTGTATATATATATATATATATTCTAACTATGTCTGGAGATAGAATCCAACAACCCTGGTTGACACATTATTGGTTTGGTATAAATGTATATATATATATTCTAACCAAATGAATTACCAGGGCTCATGTCCTAAGCAGAAAACTTTCAATCCTGACTACTATAATATGTAAGCTAAAGAAAGTATACTGTATTTTGAATCAGGGCAATGTGACACCTCTTGGATCACTGGTTCATTTTTCTGGGGAACACAACACTTTGTTTCACAAAACCTTTTACTTTACAGGATTGTGTGTCAATATTCAGTTTTTACTTACATGTAAATTATACTACCACCACCCAACAATGTACTTAATTATAAAAATGTTAGACTTTCTACAATAAAATTCTGTTTTAAACATAATGTTATATATCAATACATGTATGATTATTTTCAAGTACTTTCTTACCTTTCTTGATGTCTGTAAATATTGTTAGTATTAATTTATTCAACATCTTTCGATATTTTACAACCTGCACATCTGTACTATCTTCTCCTTTTGAGCTAAAAAAAAGCAAAAATATGTCTAAATATTAAACAGAATATATTCAGAATTGTTTATAATGAATATACACAGCAAAATCTACAGATGTAATGTAGTACCTACAACTGAGTTGGATTTAGTTTTATTAGACAAATCATCAGTACAAAATCTGAATAGGTATGTTATATGTACTATAATAAAATTAAGTAAACTCATTGAAATTATTCATTTCATATACCTCATTTTTTAAAGGTTAAGTTTCATGATTTTGATTCCCTTCCATTTCATAATTTAACTGAGAGGTTTTATTTAAGATGGACTGGTGTCTTTGATGGATAACCTCATTGGGTTAACCCTATGGTCTCTCATGACATTTTTAACTTCCTTTCTGTGTATGGTACTGAGTTACATTCAAAATTTAAGTTAACAATTTCTTAAATTAAAAATGTATTTCCAATAATACTTACCTCTACTTACACTACAGCTATTACTTGACTGCCAGGGTTTCTTCCATTGCCCATTTCAGCATTGGTCTGATTTTTACTTGCCCCAGTCTTTTATTCCCACTTAATTGTCCTTGGTGATATCTGTCTCATGACACTCTACACCTACGTCAATGCACCCTCTATCTTGGTACTGTATATAACCACCTTCTTCCGATAATATTATCACTTTTTCTAGACTGGCCTAATCTGCAGTCTCTAACACCTGCTCTTAGTAGAGCTGTGAGTAGAGCTAAGTATTATTGGAAATACATTTTTGATTTACGAAAATGTTAGTTTCCAAAACATACTTACCTTTTCTAACACTATAGCTAGAATCCAATATGGATAAAGTGGAGGGGCTGGTGAGGGCCTTATCCATACAAAAACTTCTCCACAACCTGAAGAATTCCAACAGGCAACACCCCAGGCTTGGAATGGTGGAATCTTGTATGCCTTACTCAACCTGAGACAACAGGACTCATCAGGTATGGAATCATGAACACTCATCCTCACTCCCCAACTGTGTGAGCAAAGTAAATTCCACTTGCCCCCACAATTATGGGGAGGACGTGGAACAAACTGTGCTTAACCAAGGCCCTACATGACACATCAAAGCCCTCACTGGACATAACAAATGATTGGGATCCAATCGGTCACAGAGGTGAGAAATAGCTGTCAGATGAATTGATGAAAATGATTTATCCCCTTCCATAACTGCCTATCTCTTAGGTAAGAAGGATGTGTCTGGGTATAAAAGGACTTAGGTTAAGTGATAAAGTGTCCTGTGCACATGAATTCCAAACAACTCTGACCGTTGACATCTGCAGGCCAGCAACAACAAAAAATAAACCTTAAGGAAAAGGTGATACATGGTACAGAAGCTAAGTCCTCAAAAGGATGTTGAGAAAAAGCATGTATCACTCCCTTTATGTCCCAGCTAGGTAACTGAAAAGGTCGTTTGGAAGGAAGGACCTGAAATGATTTGAGGAGGCCAGAGAGCACAGGAGACTCAAAAAAGACTTTACCCTTCAACAATTCCAGACCTTGAGGAATTCCTGACCGTTAAGATATGCACCGCAATGCAAATTGAGGGATGATTTCATTGTGAACTTTGGAGGACTTAGAAATTGATTTAGACGAGAAAGATCGATGCCCAGACACCAATTTCTCATCTTCTTGAGTACAACAAACAGATGGGAATGAAACCCTGGATGAACTGGAATGACTCTCTCCACTGCTCCCTTGACCAATAAATCTCCGACAGCTGTGGAACGAAGTTCCAAAATCTGAGTATCTGTGGGAGGCAGAAACACCACAAATTAAAGGGATAATGGTGGTGTAGATGTGAACTGAATGACTAATCCCGACGTAAGTACCTGTAGTATCCATGGATCCATGGTAAAGGTTTTTTACACGTCCATAAATTCTCAGAACTGAGCCTCCACAGACCCCAAAGGCATATGGTAATCACCACTGCTGCTGACAGCATTCTGACTGAGTGGAGGAACCTTGTGGGTAAGGGCATACCAATGGCCCGAGGGCCTGATGTTGTGGGTTGGAAAACTCAAATAGGGGTGGAACTATGAACCCCCCCTCCTGTAGAAGCTGAGGAAAGGGATGAATGCAGATGGACAACATCAACCCTTGATTCAAAATATTCCGGAACACCTGCAAAAATTAAAGTTGCCTCACATAATTCACGAACACCCTCCAACAATGCATCTCTACCCAACAAATCCCAACAACATACCAGCCAAGAGACTAAGAAAAGTGCAGAAGCTGACAATCAAATCAAGGTGGATGCTAACAATGGTCACAATTTCTCATCAGATTGATGTGTTGATTGCTGATAGGCTTCCAGAAAGAAGTGTAGGAATGACAAATATCTCAGCACCATAGCTAGGGTCAGGCAGATCCTAGAAAATTGTTGCTGAAAATAAAAACATAAATGAAAGAAAGGGATAAGACTAACCCCAGTCAAAGGCAAATGGGCATGTGTAGAATCGCCATGGGAGGGAGATGATATCCACAAGAGGAAGATACAGCCAGATCTCCTGAACTGGACAGTGAAGGCAAGTAGCAAAAGATAAGGTGATATGACGAATATGATGCGAAGAAACATTGTGTGGCCTTCCATCGATAAGTCCGAATACTCCTGCCTAATGAGTTGACAAACCCAACTAGTTGACATGACAGGGAATAGAACATGTGAAATGGATGGATTTTAGGGAATAAAGTCAGGAACATGAACCCCAAAATGAGGCAGGACATGCCACATAACACTATAAGGAGCAAACCAAACAAGGAAGCCAATCAGGATTGGTATGGGAGTACTGGTGGGAGATGGAAGTAAAGGAAATGGATGCGAAAACCAAACATCCTTCACAGGCAGCATAGGTCTGAGGGAGGAAGAACTGTCTGGGATATAATACAACATAAGAGGAATGGTAGAGGAAGCAGATAACATTAAAGGCAGAAAAGGCTGATAGATGATGTCCGCAAGCAGGGAGGAGAAAGAAATCTGTCTTGAGGGAGAGATGGTAGATGGAACATAAAAATAAAGGTTCAAAGAGAAGACAGGAAAGGCATAAAGGACCACACTGAGATCCCAGTCAGGCAAATCAAATGAAAGTGGAGGATCCATGATTTGAAAGGAATGGAGAAAAGGAGGGAAATGATGGGGGATGACAAAACCTTGAGAAACAAAAGGTGTTCGACAAGGCTACCCAATAGCTAGACACAGACAAAGTGGACAAACCTTTGTCATACTACCAGGTGAAAAATAAGGAAAGATGAGGAATGGAATGGTGGGAACGATGAAAATCATGTCAAAGAAAAGGCGGAAAGTATACCATTGCCTGTGGTAAATGAACATGGAAGAAAATCTAATAGATTGGGAAAAAAAGATGCAACACGTGGAGTCAGTCTCTGGGCTGAGATAATTAACCTAACAAAAGCCATGCATGAAAACAGGGTGTGGTGACATCTGGATGAAAAATGTCCAACTGAGGTTAATAGAATAGGGACTGAGACAGAGGTAAGGGTAGAGGAGGTTGTAGAAGTAAATATCAGAGCAGTAGGAATGATGATTGCACCAGCCAAGAAAGGGTCACCAGTAGGACGAGACACAGAGTTGTGTGAAATAAGAATAGAAGGAGTGTAAACATCGATGTGAAAATCCCTCCAAACTTATCAGAATGCAACCACCCCAGAGGAACGGAAGAACAAATGGAAGGAACAATGGTGTTCCAGTGGGTGGCAAAGGTATATATGAGGTGTTCCCAGCTGAAAACATACCCACCTAAAGACCTGTGGATCAAGAGACCACTCTGTGAGAGACTCTTGTTGGAAGCCAGGAAAATGGCAAGATTAGACCAAAATGTGGTGACTGTGGGTCCAAAAAGGAGATCCAGGATCTGAAAACACAGAGACCTGGAATTGGTACCCCCTGGTGCAGTGGTATAAATGACCACTGTGGAGATGTCTGAATGTACCATAACCACCTGCACCCCCCATAGGAGAGGAAGAAAATGGGATAAAGCTTAACAAACTGCCAAAGGCTTGAGAATGGTGATATAGAGAAAAAACTCCCAGATTGATCAGAGGATGGAAATCTCCCAGCAGTCAAGGCAAGAACCCCAACTCTCTATATACGAGTCCATGCACAGATATAAATCCGGATGAGATGGAGTAGAAAGCCAGGGTATGGGAACTGATGGGAACACATATGAGCCCGATCCATGAAAATGAGAGCTTCCAAGGAAGCCCACATCCCCAAAGAGATAGAGCATCTCGAGTTGTAAGAAATGTGTGGTGAGGGATGTGTGAATTGCATGCTCTAAACCTGAAGATGAAGAAGAAAAGACTGGATTCAACTGTGTTTGGAAAGATGATCCCCCCAATTAACTGGATATTGAGAGGAGGTAAGAATGGACTTCCCCACTTTCATAAGAAATCCCACACATGCTGCTTTCTGTAGGAGCAGAGGAGTGTAGTCTCTAAACTTTGAATATGAAGAAGCAAGCAGGAGGCTGTCATCCATAGAAAGAAGAGTGCAAAAATGACAAACCACTTAAAGAGCTGAGACTAGTCTGAATGGTAGAGCCCTGAACAGGAAAACTCAATGTACAGCAATAAATAACTATCGACAAAGTGAACACTGTGGAGAAGAACTCTGATTTGTAGATTACAAGGAGAAAATGAGGTTTCTAGTATCAGGAACATTGGAAAAGGAGTCAAAGCAAACCTCAACCCTACGAATGGGAAAGAAATGAACAAGTCAACAACGTAAAAAAGCCAAAAAAATTAAAGTCCTAAAGTAACAAAAAATTAGGATGATAAGGTACATAGTTAACAATAATGAAAAAAAAAACTATTCAGATAGAACAATGAATTATATGTTACTAGTAGTAATGATATGTAACATACAAACTATCTAAACATACCTACTTAATAAAAGTACTTATAAATATCAAACAAACTCACTAAATTTACCTAGTCCACAAAGTATGTAATAATAAGAAATGTGTAAACTGACAAAAATTACCTAGAAAACACATTAATAATCAATATCTAAATTACTGTTCATCTAAATTAACCTAGATGACAAAGGACTCATAATGAAGTCCTGCAATGATGAAAATTAGGATGATAGGGCACATGCATAACAATGACGAAAAAAAAATTACTCAAACAGAACAATGGATTACATGTTACTAGTAATAATGATATGTAGCTTACAAACAATCCAAACATATCTAGTTAAAGTAGTTATTAATAACAAACTAACAAACCCACGAACTTTGCCGAGTCTACAAAGTATGTAATGTTAACAAATGTGCAAAACAATTAGATTAACTTAAAAAGATACAAAGAAATAATCAATAACTAACTTATAATTCATCTATAGTATATTAGATGACAAAGGACACATAAATATTTAACTTACCAAAGTCTGAGTACTGATGATGTGAAATACTTAATTTTTCCATGTGTAAATAAGAGCAAAGCAACACAAAGAGCATCTGAGCCACACATACCACAGGTGTATCAACTAGGCATGAAGTGTATATGTTGAAAAACTTACCACAGATCCTATGGGAGAAATGGAAGCAATAGTAAGAAATGACAGTTTTCCACCAAAATGAATGATGTGGTGGCACAGCAACTAACTGGTGGAAGGTGAAAACTCCTGAAGAAGTGTAGAATGTGAGAGACCAAAATAAGAAGGTACCAGAAAAAGAGAGTCCAAATTGTTTTCTCATTGATAGTATTCTTGCTCAGAAACATTGTCACATTGAAAAGAAGAAGAAGAAATCACCAGCCGAACACAGGAATCTAGCTCCCTGCAAATTAAGGCCTGTACCTCCTCTGCAGATAAAGTCGAACCAGATTCCTGGGAAGTCATACCAGTAGCATTTTTGACTGTAACAGGAACTTCTGTAGTCGATACATTCAAGTGAATGCAAACACAGTAAAATAAAACTGTTGAAAATAAAAGGCAAAGAAGCACGTTCATAAATGGTAGCCACTTGCAAAAAAACACGTGTCTAAACAATGCTGTGCCAGTTGAGAAAGTGAAGATTGAGCGAGAATAGCAGAAGGAGATAGCTGTGCCAAAATAGATGGCACAATACTATTGGTGGAGAGAAGTCACATGATATTGTACATGTTCAGAAATAGCTCAAAATTGATGGGGTATATATACTGGTGCACTGATTGCAAAAATCTTTTAGCAATGCTTAGAGGGCAGAAGAAAATCGAGATATCTTTGTGTGAAAGGAGGTAAGACCATAATAGAAGTAGGTCACTAGGGCTAAATGCTAGATTTAGGTTAAAATGTATGGATTCAGATTGGCTGGTTGGACTTGTGGGATCAGTTCAATGAGAAAAGGGAGCTTTTGGAATGAATGGTTTACATTTAAATAGGGTAGAGACTGGCTTGTTTGCAAGGGCTATTAACTCATCTGTAAAGGTAGTTTTAAACTAGAACTAGACAGTGGTGAGGGCCAGGATAAGTTAAATGCAAAAACATAAGATGTAGAGAAAAGCTTAAAATTGGACATGAGTATAGAACTAATGCTAAAGGTAGGCTTAAGTGTTACTATTGTAATGCTAGAAGTATAAGAAAAGTTAACATTTCCTTACACTGAAAATGTATTTCCGATAGATATTTACCTCTGCTTACCCACTTCCTCCCCACTGATTTGCTGGTGTTTTCAGGTTTGTATATGCCAATTCTTGAAAATGAGGATTGTGCTGCAATGGTAGAGGGAGCTACCTGCACTAGTAAAGAGGGCACAATAGGATTGGTGAGGGTGGTCACATGATAAGCACATGTTGCTGCAATGATGCAAAAAAATATAGGGGTATAAAAGACTGGTGTGCTGTTCATAAGATTTGCCAATTTCTAGAGGGCAAATGAAGGTCAAGATAACTATGGGGGAGAAGGAATAGTACCGTTTCAGAAAAATAAATGACTTTAGGTCACTGGTAGGAATGGAGGATTTTGATATAATGAGAAGAGCTGAAATATGGTTAAAAGTAGATAATGTTAGTGACAGAAATTTCTTTGAAATACAGGGTTACAAGTTATTTAATAGGGATAGAGTACTGAAGTGAAGGGGAGGAGTAGCTTTATTGATAAAAAGAGATTGAATCCATTTGGGTTTCTATTGGCAGATATAAATGGAAAAGGTTTTCAGTGTGAATTTGTTACAGATCACCAGATGATACTGATGAAATTAGTGAGAAACTTTACAATGAGATTAAGATTTCAGCTATTAATGAGATCATAATTATAGATGATTTTATTACAAGCGTATAGATTGTGAAATGCTAGAGTCAAACCATAACGGAGAAAGGTTTCAGAAACAGTTCAATATGGTTTTCTTTACCAATTGGTCAAGGAACCTACTAGAAACAATGATAGCTTAGAGTTATTGTTAACTTCTAATACAGAAATGGTTGAGAGGGTGGAAATTGGGAAACATTTGGGTGCAAATGATGATGACTTTATTAGGTTTGATGTTTTGCTGCATATGGAGATCAGGAATAATGATATTTTGGTTACAAATTTCAAAAAAGCAGATTTTGAAGGGATGCAACAAGAATTATTTGTTTTGAATTGGGAAGCTGAATCATTTGAAGACACTGATCAAATGTAAAAAATTTTTAAAAGATAAGTTTTAAATGTTCAAGATAAACATATTCCTTATAGAAAGAAATGAGTGGCTGCAAGTAAAAATAAACCAGGTTGTTAACAAAGCACGAAGAGACAATATTAAAGAAAAGCATCACAAATTTAAGAAATTTAAATTGACTGGTATGACAGGAGATCAAGATAGTTGATCAAACAGGAAATCAGAACATCAAAAAGGATCTAGGAAAAAATGTTGGCTGAAAATGTAAAAATTAACAGTAAGGATTTCTTTAAATACATTAAGTGTAAACAAAATGTTAGGATGGGGTAGGACCGTTGAGGGATGATAAAGGAAGGCTTGTATCTGTGATTATGAGATGGCTGGGGTATTTTTAAGCAGTATTCATAATCTTGAACAGTTGATAGATAGAAACAAAGTCAAACAAGATGACTGCATTAATTCTGAGCTAATTATGAAAAAATTGGGAAGTTTAGAGAATGATAAGGCTCCTGGGCTAAATAATATTTCCCCAAGTGTTTTGAAGGAGGCTAAGGATTGGATATGTGAGCCATTTGCTGCTATTTTTTGTAAATTCTTGAATAATGGGCAGGTGTCAGAGGATTGGAAGTTAGCTAATGTCACTCCTCTTTTCAAGGGAGGTAATAAAAATTGTCCCAGTAATTATAGGCATATTAGTCTTACATCATTTGTGGGAAAAGTTTTAGAAAGTCTGATAAAAGAAGGTTTGCAAAGTCATTTAACAAAGTAAAGTTTTGTTGGATAGTCAAAAAACATAATGTTTAGGGACAACAACAGATCTGTTGGTTCATCTTATCTGTCCCATCCTCTAAACTAAAGAAAAAAATATTAAATAAATAAATTAAAAAAAATTAAATCCAGCCCTTACCATTCATACAATTATCAAGTTTTACTTAAATTTACTGTCTCCACAACATCCAAATGCAACCCATTCCTAAGGACAACCACCCTGATAGAAAAATAAAACTTTCTTAGCAGAAGATGACTTCTACCTTACCAAAATTTATATTTGTGTCCCCTAGACTCACTATTCTCACCATTAGGTATGGAAAAATATGATTTATGAACCCTACACTTCCCTTTACAATCTTAAACACCTCACTCAGAGACCTTCTAATTCGTTCTTTTTTTCATCAGATTTTACATTTATTTAAACAATATGTTCATTTACAATAACCACTATCAGTAGCAACATTTAATTAAACACTTAGGGATTTACAATTATTGAAACTTTTCAGTTAAAACAAAACAAAATACAAATACTCTTTTTTAATCAATATCCAACATTACTTACAATTATCTTCACTGGTGTTAGTTTAGCTTTGTCTACTATTAAGAATGATTCCAAACATATCAGAAAAATACTGAACTTCAATACACAAAATCTTACTTTTTCTACTTACCTGTCAATCTTGAAATCAGAGAGCTCTGAAAGTTGTTCTGTATTTTTCTCTTCCATGTTTCACTGATTTTCTTTATAATTATTTCTATAAAAATACAGAAAATGATAATAAAAAAGAAAAATTAAATGCTTGTATCTTCTACAATCTGGTATAAGTTTAGTTTTAAAATAATAAACATAACTACAAATATCTCTAAAATAAAAAAGTGCTTTTAATTCAAGAAAAGCATGTTTCACCTACGAACAAAATGGTTGCTATGACTCAGTGGCTTAACATTAACACAAGTGATAACTTTGGAGGTAAAGATTATAAAACTCATGAAATTTTAACTGATAAATGATAGAAGATTCAGAGGATTACACAAGAACTAGAGAATAATTAAAAGTTAAATTAAGATATTGAAAAAACTTATGAAAAACAGGTTGCATGGATTATTAGAAATAGTATGTATTCCTTCAGATATCTTATTGCTAAGCAGAATGTGAGAATGGGAACTGGGTTTCAGAGGGACGAGGATTAAGTTCTTGTTGATGACTCTAAAATTGATGAGCTTTTAAAAAATGTTTTCTAATCAATCTTCACCAAGTATGATGCTGGTTACATTCATGAGAGAATGTTTTGTGAATATATTATATGGATGATAACTTACAGCTTGGTAGAATGTTCTGTAAATGCATGATAAGGATGATAACCTGGAATTTGGCAAAATGAATGTATTATATGGATGATAACCTGTAGTTTGGTAGAATGTTTTGTGAATGTATTATATGGATGATAACCTGTAGTTTGGTAGAATGTTTTGTGAATGTATTATATGGATGATAACCTGGAGCTTGGTAGAATGTTTTGTGAATGTATTATATGGATGATAACTTACAGCTTGGTAGAAAAAAAAACATGAGTTTGAAAATATAAAAGCTCTTGAAAATGAGACTTATCTACCAAGAGATTCATATCTATATGTTTGAAGTCAATTCCAATACTTCCCGTTGAATGCTCTGGATTGAGAATACTAATATATTTCCTTTAAAAAAACAGAACATTTAAAATCTAGATCATCTTGTACTCTTCAACAAAAACCTTGCTATTAGCATCTATTAAGAACCCAATCCCCATTTTAACATCATAAGCCAACTACTTCTCATACACTCTTTTTTGATTTCCTAATTTACTTTTTACTAAATACTTAACTTTACCACAGTTCTTTACATTTTCCAACTTTTCTGTCAAATATAAAATTTTAAACCTATGGTATTTAACCTTGAATTTTTCCTTCATATCTTTAGTACACTAATTACTATTCTTTTTGTGAATATGTTCTATCTTGAATTAAAAAATCTTTTTATTAATTTCCCAAATCTGTTGTATACCACCTTTTAACTCATTATTCCAATTTACTAAAGATAAATATTGTCTAATGGCTTCAAAGTTGGCTTTCTGAAAAGAAGAAACTCAAATCTATTTATTTCTAAAAATATCTGCAGGCCTTAACCTAGATTTTTGAAGGCACTAGAAAATTGGATGCTAGTTTTTCATTCCTACTAGCAAACTTAGTACTGCTACTAGTAACAGCCTTATTTTTTTTTTTAAATTAACTGTAAGTAAGTCACAATTATTTCATGTATTAAATGTTCATAAATATTTAAATATCATATTTATATGAATAAATCTTCTGTGTCGTGTTTTCATATCACTGAATATCAAAACTTGTTTTAATTACATGTAACAGTTTTTAACTATTTCACAGAAGTTAAAAATGCTTGATTTGGGTGGAGACTGGTGTATCTAAGCTACAAGGTTTAGATCGAGAAAGTCTACAGTGTCCTACTGTTTACAGACACCCAACACTAAAAAAGTTTTATTATTAAAAGTTATAGTTTAACAACTGAAAGTTGGCAAAGCATTAGAAATCAATAAACATTTGTGCTAATCATGGACAAAAAGGAATGTGAGAAAAAAAAATTTGCAGTTTAAGTGATTTCTATCTTATTATTGCCTTCAATAAGGATCTACTTAGGTAAAATATTTCTAAACATACTTCAAACAAAACTGCACTGCAGTATAATTTCCTGATACTTAGCCTGGATATACCATGCAGCTCAAGTGAGGATTGCAAAACCAGTACGTCACAGTTGAGTAAAAGAACCTTGTTAATTACAAATTTAGTAACCCTCTGTACTCAAAATCTTTTAACATAAGTGAATGAAGTGCATGGATGTATGGCACTCAACTGTAAATCTTCCTTTTAAATAGTATGCTAGCAATTTTTGTAGAGTGTATTCCAAATTTTTACTAGCAAAACTGCAACACTACCCAGAAATTTGTGTTACTTTCAAACTGAGCACAAAAATAATACAATGACTAACACCTGTGTCTAGTACTCAGTCCTATAATACTACAAGCAAAAGTACCTGTCTCCAGTGATGGGAAAGGTTTAAGTTAATCTAGCAAAAGTACCTGCCCCTGGTGATGGGTAAAGTTTAAGTTAATCTAGCAAAAGTACCTGCCCCTGGTGATGGGAAAAGTTTAAGTTAATCTAGCAAAAGTACCTGCCCCTGGTGATGGGAAAAGTTTAAGTTAATCTATCAAAAGTACCTGCCCCTGGTGATGGGAAAAGTTTAAGTTAATCTAGTAAAAGTACCAGCCCCTGGTGATGGGAAAAGTTTAAGTTAATCTATCAATTTATTTCATGGACTTTAAAAAGGTTAATTGTGTTGCACTATTGGTTTCACTGAGAGCCAAAGCTCTGAGCCACTTATACCTCCAACCACGAATAGTAATTGCTGAGTATTTCAGTCATGCTAAGAGCCACTCAATAATAACATATGGTAATTGTACATTTATATTCTTTAAGTTATGTCACATTTTCAAATGTGTATGATAGTGTGATAAATTCCTAATAATTTAGGTAGAGTATCCTGTTTGCAAAATAAAATTTGGCATCAACATTATTCATGCTTGCTCTTCCATCTTTTCAAAAGTGAATGTTGATCTTTGCCTGTGCGCACAGCTTTTCATACAAGACACAGAGAAATGCTCGGACAGGTACCATAGTTTGCAATGTATATAAGATATTATACAAAGTAAAGTAAAATGCTATAACTGTTTAGGTCAGAACCAGACCAATGAATCAGTTTCTCCAGGGTTGCAGTTTAGGTGTTAAAAAACTTGTGACAGGTTAGGTCAGTCCTTGGGTGATGAGAAATTCTAATCAGGAGGGAAATTTGTATTTATGCAGGATAATTATTTACTGGTGCAGCCAACTGAGTTTACAGACACCAATTATACTCATATTACAATACATCTCAAACATATAAATAAAAGGGAAAACCTGACACTAATCAAATGTAAAGTTTTGTTCATTGGCTATGTTACTTGGCTCTATACCTCTATTTTAAACAAACTAATGAAGTGATATCATTTACTGATAAGCCAGATAACACATTTTTCTAACTTTACAAGAAATAACAAATACTTAAGCTTATTCAAAAAGAACAACTTCATCATAATAAGTACAAACTGTTATTGCATTGTTAAAATATACAAGGTTATTTGCCTAGCAGCTGAGCACCAAAAAAAAACATTTAGATATTCATCTGGTCACAAACTGGTGGCCATGTAACAATTAAAAGTTTGCTAGTTGCAAGTCAAATTCAGGAATTCTGATGAATAACCGTAATCTTACAAAAGAATATTAAATATATGACATTGATTGTTCTTGAGCTTGTTTGGCTCTGCCATAGATAAAAAGTGGTACACATATGGAGTTCACAAAAAATTACATTTTCCTTAATCATGATGAATGCTATCTAAATGGAACATAAAAGCATATACAGACTACACAAAACTGAGTACTTTCTTTTAAAATGAATTCCATGAATTCACAACCATAAATATTGAATGTGATGCTTAGCATGATATTAATAAACTCTCCAGTGGAAACATTCACAATAAATTTTGGGTAAACTACACAGAAGGCAGCTAGAAAACATTACCCATTGTCAACCCTTGGCTCTTCAACAATGAATAGTGGGATTGATTATCATATTATAATGCTTCCATGGCTGAAAGGGCATACATGTTCAATGATGGGCATTCGAACCTGTGATCTGCAAATTGTAACTCGAGCATCCTAGCCTACATGCCAGTGAGGTAAGAAAATATTTTTGTGGCAAAATAAATGTTTATTTCAATTGCTTAATGTACATCTAAAGCATGCCAGTGCATGCACAACACTGTAGTTACTAGGAATATTCCCTCCCAGACCTCCACTAGGCCCTGTCCCTAGACACTGCTGTAGACTGTGTAGTAGCAGTAGCACTAGTAGCAGACCCATGTCCAAGTTATTTAATTCCACTTGGCCTGATCACTTTATAAAAATAAATTCATAAAATTTTAAATGGATATAAAGGAGCTTATTAGCCCATCAATGATGTCCCTTCCAGTTCCCAACTATAACCATCCCTTACTACTCATGTATTCATCCAATCTTTTCTTGAACTCAGTTAAATTTTCTGCCCCACCACCATTGAAGGCAGTTCATTCCAAACGCCAACCACCCTGTTTGAAAAGTAATACTGTCTAAATTGCAGATGACTCCTACACTGCCAAAATATGAATTTATGACCCCTTGTCCTATTGTTTTCACTTCTAAACACAAAAAAGTTTGATGGATATATATTATCAATACCCTTAATATTCTTAAAAATCTCAATCCCCTCTGACTCTTCTCCTCTCCAGAGAAAACAAGTTTATAGATTTTAGTCTCTCCTCATAGGACAATCCCCCCATTCCAGGTATCATCCTAG